>NW_007232072.1:780380-788804 GCF_000164805.1 Carlito syrichta
AGACCTGGAAACAACCATGCTGCCCATCAAAAGAGGACTGGATTTAAAAAATGTGGTACATAAACACGATGGAATACTACACAGCCATAAAAAAGAACAAAATACACTTCACCCTGTGGGTTTCATGGTGAAAAATGAGGGGACAAGACTCAATGATGTTTTAATTCCACTCCAATTCCAATGTTAGAAAAGGCATGCCTTGTGAGTCAGAAGTTAGATTTGATTAACTTTTAGATTACTGAATGGTTTTAAAAGCCCTCCTGTTGTATTTAATGTTAACTATTCTGTTATATACCTTTTTCATAGTATAAACCCACTTTTGTATGCTTATTAAGCTTGAAGTTTTAAAAAAATCAGTTGATTGTTGTCTGATATGTGGTTATTAATTTAAGTTAAATATTATTTATTCAATTGTGAATTATCACATGGTAAGCAAAATCATTCAGGAGCTGAAGACTTCTTTTATTAATTAATGTGTGCTTATAATTTTGGAAATGTGCAAATAATCTTAGTCTAGGAAAACCCTGGGTCATCTAATTCAGGATTTAATTGACTATAAATGCACATATTTTACATATTTTAATATCTCTGAAATTGGAATTTGTCTTACAATAGAGGGCATCTTAGCATCACATCACAGATTAATTGTTGATACTTTCTTAAAGATACTTACTAGCATGTTTGTAATTATTGACATCTTAGATTTAAAATATGGTACATATTAATTTACAATAAATACCTAAACTTTAGTTTAAACTAGTTTAGGCTAGTTTTCTAATCTTACATAAATGTACTATACATGTCAATACTTAATATTAAACAAAGGTTTCATGAACCCAATATATCCTAACATAATCATTTTTAGTGCACAAATCTATATTGGGCATTTTTAATTCAATAGAATTTCCAACTTGGGCCTAACCTGGGATTTAACATGTCTGGGCATGTTGGGAGAACCTGGGTTTGCATATGAGCTGTTACCGTATATTAATTGATTCAAATGAAGTGCTTTCAGAGGAGAAACACTGTTTTGTTTTGTGGTCTACAGCTAGAGAGAGGCATGTCAGTTGGATTCCATGGGAAGCAGACACTGAGAAGGAGTTGGGAGTACAGAGAGTTATTGGGAGTAACACCTGTGTAAGATAAAGGCAGAGGAATTGTATTGAGCAAGAAAAGCCTACAGATCTGACAAAGTCTCAGACAACCCAACAGGGAGCTTTGGAGCAAAATTGTCCTTGAGACAGAGTCCACTACTAAGCAGAAGTGGCCAGGCCCTAGTATACCCACTCTGCTTAGACTAGTTGGGAGATATCCAGGAAGGGTAGCCAAGGAAAGCACAGCATCTGTTTTAGATAACAGTTCTTGTCCAAGGACTTATGTCTGAATCCTGCAACGAGAGGTATGTCAACAACTGTGAAATGTCTGAGATCCTACCCTACTTACAAACTAGCAAATCAGCTTGCCACAGTTTCATGAATGCTTTCAGAAGACATGAGACTCCCAGGTCAAAGAAAAAATACTTTCTTACTCATGGCACATTACCCAGTATGTTTGAACCAATTCTCCTTGCTCCAATTCCCAAAGGGAGGTATACACAGGCTATGTGAAGCCTGAACAGGCAGAGGGTGTTACAGGAGAAGAACCCTGAACTTAGGGAACCTGAATCTTTTATAATAGGCAAAAAGCCTGCCTGGACTTTGCTCCAGAACCAGTAAACAAATCTTCCCTTTGTTCCAGAGGGAGACACTCTATATTCCAGGGCTGTTGGCCATACAGACATTCTTTAAAAGATCATCCAGAACAAAGGTTGCCAGTTTCTCTGCTCACAGATGTGTAGAAATATGAGAGACCATGGAGAATTGACTTCTAGCAAGGTGCTCAAAATGGAAGCTGAAAGAAATGTTTTTGCAATTAACTTTGGAACACAAGGAGCAAAAAGCAGAAAGACAACTTTGTCTTTGTTTTAAAGTGATACTTGTTGACACATAGTAGGGAGAGGGACCTTCATCTCACTTGCACACAAAGAGACTTTAGCTCAGAGAGAATTACAGGGGAGGCCGTGCCATGTGTTTGCAGACACTCAAGTGTTTGCAGTTTCAGAAGCACCAATAAACAGCATGAACATCAGCACTTCCACTGACTTTTCAGTCTGTGCTTGACTGCAGTGAGTTGGGCCACAGCTTGAAAATGATACGATCGCTAGTGAAAATTTTCAGGAAATACCCTAGAGATAACGGCATAGAAGCAGGGGCTGACTTTTCATGGGGCTGATTTCTGTCTCCTATGGAGGTGAGAAAAAGTGGCAGATGATTTGAGATGTGACCACTAATATTATTCTACTAGTACCCACGTGCTGGGAGGCCTGCCTAAAGAAACTCAGGTGACAGCAAAGGTGCTTATTCAGTAGTTCTCATGAGTTCTTTGATGTATGAATTACTATATTTAGTAATTTTGTCCAACCTAATTATAGTTGGCAGTGTATCTATTTCCGTTTTTGTCCCTTAACCTTCCTTTCTCCTGAATACTTAACTTCAGAAATGCCTGAGTAAGCAAATAATCTCATCTAGGCTAAAAAAAGTTGAAGTTTTAGAATTAATAAAGGAATTCCTTATTCACACTTCAAAGCTCAGTTCAATATTTACCTCCTCCTTGAAGCTGGTTCATTCCAGATCACAGTGGTTTCTTCCTCCTTAAAATCATACAACTAATTTTCTTGGTCTAGGGATGGCAAAAATGTTCCTTCACATATATTCAATCCATAGAGAATGATTAGATGGAGTGCTTTAGTGGGAATTGTGAGATGGTGTCTCAACTCTTGTGCAAGGTCACCATGAGACATGTGGCCCACGAAGTTGGGATGTGAGGCTGCTGTCCACATATCATATAGTTAATGATACTACTTGACTAGTTCTTTGAACATTTTTTCACAGAAGACAACTTCTTTTTTCATAGAAGCAATAAAATATTTTGAGACAAGCATTTATTTTTGTCTTAATCTACTGGGGCTGCTACAACAATATACCTTAGACTGGGTGGCTTATAAACAACTCAAATTTATTTCTCACAGTTCTGCAGTCTGGGAAGTCTAAGATCAAAGCACCAGCAGATCTGGCGTCTAACAAGGGCCCATTTCCTGATTCATAGAATTGCCCCTTCATCTTATGTCCTCACATGGTAGTCCATTTTATAAAGGTACTAATCCATCAGCAGAGCCTTCATGACCTGCCAAAAGGCCCCACCTCCTAACACCATCACTCTGGGTTATGATTTCAACTTACAAATTTTGAGGGAACACAAACTTTCAGATCATAGCATTTTTCCAAACAAGTGTGGAAAACACTGCAAAGTATGGAACTCTCCTGGAGATTCACAATGCATATTGCCATAAAAAATGGTATGAGATATCATCCATTGAAGAAACTTGCTTGAGCCGGGCTAGGTGGCTCAGCCTGTAATCCCGCGCCTTTGGGAGGCTGAGGTGAGTGGATTGCCTGAGCCCACGGGTTCGAGACCCGCCTGGGCAGCGAGACCTCATCTCTACAATAAATCAAAAAATCAGCCGGGCGTGGTAGCACATGCCTGTAATCCCGGCTACTTGAAAGGCTGAGGCCGAAGGATCGCCGGAGCCCAGCAGGTCGAGGCTAGGTGACAGAGTGAGACTCCAACTCAAAAAAAAAAAAAAAAGAAAGAAACCTGCTTGAATATATTTAATCTAAAATCTTCTGTGTTTTTTTTTTTTTTACTAAAAATGTATTTTCTCTGTAGCATCCTAATTACTTGTTCCATAACACCTATGGTAAGCTTTGTTGTGTTCACTTGTTTAGAAATAGAAATCTTGAATTATTTGCCTTTTATGATATGAGTCTATAAGAGTCTGCCTTTTACGATATGAGTCTATATGTTTCTCTGAAGCTGAACTATAAACTTGTTGAGAAAGGGGCTATGTCCCAAACTTCTTGTAGACATCACAGAATCTAAATCAATGCTGTGTACCTAGCTAGAGTTCAATATGTCTTGAAGATCTTAACTAAGCCAATCAAAGTGAGAATGGTTCATAGATTCACCAGTGCATTCTCAGTGTTCAGCATGTAGTAAGAACTTCATTAAAAGACATTACATGTTAGAATTATGTGTTAGGACAGATAACGATACCAAGATAAGACCAAATCCTGGAAATAAAGGAGCCTAGAATCATTGAGGGCAATGTTATAAATAAAGACAATGAGCTCATGTTGCAGCAGGAGGGAACGGAGTAAGAATACAAAGAGCATGACAGCAAGTGTTGACTTCAGTTTATCTGACAAGGGCACCCCTTGGACCGAATGTGCAGTGTGCTTGGGTGCTCAAAAAGCAGTATCGTGCATGGTGAAGTGCTTTTTCCTGGCCTAGACTGCAGAAGTTCAGGACTTAGCATTGCCACTTGCTAGCTGGATGAGTGCAAGTCTATCTCTTAATCCCTTATCCAGAAAATGGGATTTTAAAAGTGCCTGCCATATAGCATTATTGCAAACATTAAACAAGATATTTAGAGCATTTGACACAGTGCCTGTTCCATGAACTAGGCAGAAATCAATACATGTAAACTATTATTTTTGCTAGGGTGGATTAGAAAACACAGAAAGGTCTTTACGCTTCTGAATAGCTACGTGCTGTAAGCCCTTTTACCTTTTCAGATGTCTCTTCTTTCTTGACTTTTATACACTTGATGTATGCTGTGTCTTGCGTGGCAATACAATCACACAGCTCTGTACAGCCAACTAAAATCATATTGCAATGTATGTCTTTACTTGGGAGAAAAACTGTGACCTATACTTTTTTGTACCTGCTGAGCCAGAAGAGTATTTGCTAGTAGTTAAATGCTCAATAACTACTTATTAAAATTATACTCAGATATCATTTTTTAAAGTTGAAAATTTTAAAACATATTTAAAATGGACAAAAACTTCCAGATATGACTACAAATTAAGAAGCAGCTTGTCATTCTGGGTACAACAGGATATGTTAGCTGGCTATGTATCTGCATTGCTGCTTTGCATATTTTCTTATAACATACATACTTTCTTAAAGTTTCTATTACTGTATTTCAATTATTATCGGTTTCATATAAATTTTGTGGCGCCTACTTTTATAGTTGCCTCTGTTTTTCAATCACAGACATTTAATTAATTTTTTTAAATAGCCATTTTTTCCCTCTTTTTTTCTTTTTAAAATTCATTGCTTATGTCCTCTAACAGTACCAATAATTCTTTTAAGTTTAATACTGTCAGGTTTAGAATTATGCATCTTAAAACAATACCACCATTGTGTGACCAAAAATATCATAGGTAATTATAACAAAGATTCTTAAACATCCCATTTAAAAAATATATATTTCTTTTGGCAATTTAGACTTTACTCAGTTTAGACAAAGCATGGATTGAACACCAGCTTATGTTTTTCATGTTCCCTCACAAGCCATGAGGTCTGATTTGGAGCTTGGCTGGAGGACTGCCCCTCAAACACTATTACCCTTCCTGGACAAGAAAAAAAACATAGCATGGAAGAAATAATTTGATTAACCGCCTGAATCCTTATTATGTTTAGGAATCTGTGATATCCAAAAGCCTCATAGTCTTATGAGGCAAGTACTAACATTATTTTACCAAAGAAATGGAAGACTAAGAAAGTTAAGGGACTCACCCAAAGTTAAATTGCTCATAGCTAGCAGAAGTGGGGGTAAAACCTGAAGGTCAGTCTGACAGGAGTCTGTGGCTATAGCCACGACCCTATACCACCTTTTATCCATAGCTTATCACACAGGAGTTCTATTTTTGTAGTTAAAATCTGAATGTTTAGGCAGAAGTAAAAGCATTCGGAACTGTGCTACCAGGACATTGGAATACGTCCCACTTTATTTCATGCATATTCCAACTCTCTGGATATGTATTAATCTTAAAAGAAACAAAACATTTCACTGCAACTTTTAAAAGTCATACTTTGTTTCATTGATTTCAGCTTAGTTCTCTGGCTTTCACATTTGCTCAACACCTACGGAAAACTCCCATTTGTGTTGAGTCAGTTGGCGAGGTGATTGGCAGTTCTAAGGCTTATGAGTAGGAGAACTGGAATGACTACCAGTGCTCAAACCTTTCTTTCAAAGCCAGAATTTGAAGTTTAGCTATAAGGTCGTCCTGATTACCTACTGATCTTCATGTAAGAATCTGTTATTTTGTTGACTCATCTGAGACTTATTCATCATCATTAAAGCAACTAGAACATAATGAAGGAGAGAGGAGATTAATAATTTTATGTATTTTGTAAAGTATTACAAAAACACAAGTTTGTTGTTAGTGAAAGTGTGTATTTTTTTGTTCACTAAGTGTGTGTTTTTTCCCATAAGAACTCTAAGCCTAAACTTAACTTTAGTGTGTTAAATATTCTAAGAACGTTATCTTTCTTTAAAAAAAAAAAAGACTACAAAATAACTTGGAAAAAAGAAAGCAAGGATTTTAACTTCTGAACCTTCCACCATAAGATAAGAGGTTTTGCATAAATTCTGCATTAAGAAATTTTTCTTGCTTCACTGGGCTTACGGGAAGAAAGAAAAAACTCCAGTAGCCCCAGACATACAAAAACATGAAGAGGAAAACAAAAAATACAGTCTGTGAAATAAAACCAGAGCAATGAGGAGTAAACCCTTGTGAAAAGGCAAGGCTACTCTGATGTAATGTCAATGTCAGAACTAGGATAAGGAGACTAAGTCTTAGGCATGCAACAAGATTGAGCTGCTGATCCCCAAGACACCCATATTAAGCTGGGGATCTCAGAATCAGCTCAAGTGTTCTCAAGCTAGTGGTACTAGCTGAACTTTAGAAGAAACAAATTTAATTCTTCTCTAGATAATAGCGTAGTATTTTAGGCCTCAGTTTTCCCCGCAAATACTGGAGACAAGGGTCTATCAAGTAAGATTGAGAAGTGGTAGAATTCTCACACTTTAGGTTGGGGTCCTGAGCAGCTTACTCCAGAAGTAGTGATTAACTGTAAATGAAGCAAGCTCTTGCAGAAACTGAAACCTAGTGTGAAATAATCTCAATTTCTAAAACTGGATTAAGGTAATCCCAGATTGCCGAGCCCTTAATTTACCACTTGCCAAAGTGAAACAAATTCTCTCTTAGGGAAGATAATTTAGGTCTAAATTTCATTATAACGTTTTTGTATACACTATTTGGCACTCAATTAAAAAGGACATATAAGTCAGATAATATAGTCAAAAATCCAAGGAAAGCAATAGATAATAGAAGTGCCCCGTGAAATGGAAGTACTGGACACAGGATTTAATTTTTATTTATTTATTTATTTATTTATTTTTGAGTTGGAGTCTCACTCCATTGCCCAGGCTGGAGTGCCGTGGCACACTCATGGTCACCCCAGCGTCGTCCTGCCGGGCGCCAGTGATCCTTCTGCCTCAGCCTTCCAAGTAGCCAGAACTACAGGTGCACGCTACCATGCCCAGCTAATTTTTTAAAAATTTATTATAGAGATGAGATCTTGCCAAGTTGTCCGGGCTGGTCTTGAACCCACGGTCTCAGATAATCCTCTCGCCTCGGCCTCACAAAGTGCTGGGATTGCAGGCTGAGCCACCAAGCCCGGCTGGACAAGATTTTTAATTTATTTAATTTATTTTATTTTAAAGATGCGGGGTACAATTCAGTGTTAGTTATACAAATGTTCATTATGCAGGTACGCTTGTTGATGAGGTGTGCCCCTCCCTCCCCGGCAGTTTTCCTCAACTGCCAATCCCACTCCTCCTTCCTGTTTTCCTGTTGCCAATCCCTTTCTTATAGTATTATGATAATTGCTCAAGGTCTACTTAGGAGTGAGCACATATGGTTCTCTGTTTCTGTGATAGATCACTGAGTATGATAGACTCTAAATCCATCCAAGTTGCTGCAAAGTCCGTATGTTTGTCTTTCTTTATGACTGCATAATATTCCATTGTGTATATGAATCACTTTTTTTTTTAATCCAGTCTGGCTTCGATGGGCAGCATGGTTGGTTACATGTTTTTGCTATTGTGAATAGAGCTGCAACAAACATGCATGTGCAGGTATCTTTTTTGTAGAATGATCTGAGTTCCTCTGAGTATATTCCCAATAGGATGATTGCTGGGCCATATGGAAGGTCAATTTCTACTTCTTTCAGAAATCGCTACACTGTCTTCCAAAGAGATTGCCCTAGTTTGCATTCCCATCTGCAGTGTAGAAGTGTTCCTTTTTCTCCGCATCCTCACCAGCATCTGTTGTTGTTTGTTTTATTTATTTATTTATTTATTTATTTATTTATTTATTTATTTATTTATTTATTTTTTTTTTTGAGTTGGAGTCTCACTCTGTCAGCCAGACTGGAGTGCAGTGGCCGCTCCCGGCCACCGCAGCCTCGACCTGG
>NW_007232072.1:788824-852645 GCF_000164805.1 Carlito syrichta
GCAATCCTCTCACTTCAGCCTCCCAAAGGCGCGGGATTACAGGCTGAGCCACCGAGCCCAGCTGTTGTTTGTTTTATTAGTGATGGCCACTCTTACTGGGGTTAGGTGGTATTTCAATGTGGTTTTGATTTGCATTTCTCTGATTATTAGTGAGGCTGAGCACTTTTTCATGCAGACACAGATTTTAAAGTCCCTCTAATGTGTTCAAGATAATTTCAACAGAGAACTAAATGAAAATTCTAGAACGATGCAAATAAACAAAAATCTGAGGCTGAGAACTCAACAGTGAGTTTACCATCAGATTAAACATAGCAGAAAAGAGGAATAATGAGTCAGAAGATAGTTCAGATAAAAAAATTTTAAAGATGAAAAATATATAAAATAGTATAAGAAATTTTAAAAATGGTGAGACACAAATAATATATGGATAAATAGAGTCTTGGAGGAGAGTAAAGGAAATAAGGCAGAAGTGTACTTGAAATGATAATGGGCTCATAATTTTTCAAAAAAGATTAAAGATATTAAGCCACAAATTCAAGGTGCTTTATGAAACCCAAGAGAGTAAATAAAAGCAAAATCATACATGAGTGTATCATAGCAAGCTCTGCTGAACTACAAAGACAGAGAAATGTTTAAAAGCAGCCAGAAAAAAAACTTTGTAACTTTAAAGGAATAAAAATGGGGTAACCATCAAAATTTATGATATGTAGCTAAAGCCATGATGAAATTTTTAGTTTTAAATATGTGTGTTAGAAAATAAGAAAGATTTCAGTCAATGAATTAAATAGAAGCAATGGAAACTAGAAGCCAATGAAATAAATGCTGAAAGAAAATTACTGCCAATCTAAAATTCTATTTCCAATAAAAATATTATCCATGAATAAAAGTGAAATAAAAGCATTTGCCACATAACCAAAAACTAAGAGAATTTTAGCACTTGCAGATCCATACTAAAGCTTGTCCTTCAGCAAGAAAGGGTAAATGGTCCTAGACAGAAGAGTGAAGATACCAGAAAAAGTACAGGCACCCAAGAAGGCAAATAACTGAGTAAACCTCAAAAATAGTTATTGTTAATAATAATAACAATACTAATACCTTTGGAACTTAAAATATATATAAGTTAAAATATATGACAATTGTGCATTTGAATTTAAAACATGGTAAACTAAGCTTATGTATTCCAAGGTTCTTGCATTGTCTTGGAAGAAGTAAAATCTTAAATTATGTCAGACTTTGATGAATAAAGAATTCAAGTTTTGCCGGGCTCGGTGGCTCAGCCTGTAATCCCGCGCCTTTGGGAGGCTGAGGTGAGTGGATTGCCTGAGCCCGCGGGTTCGAGACCCGCCTGGGCAGCGAGACCTCATCTCTACAATAAATCAAAAAATCAGCCGGGCGTGGTAGCGCATGCCTGTAATTCCGGCTACTCGGAAGGCTGAGGCGGAAGGATCGCCGGAGCCCAGCAGGTCGAGGCTGCGGTGGCTGGGAGTGGCCACTGCACTCCAGTCTGGGCGACAGAGTGAGACTCCAACTCAAAAAGTAAAAATAAAAAAAAAAAATAAATAAAATAAAATGGTGTTTGCACACTAACCATAGTAGAATTAAAAGTAGCAGACTGGGCACGGTGGCTCAAACCTGTAATCCCAGCACATTGGGAGACCAAAGTGAGGGGATTTCCTGAGCCCATGAGTTCGAGAACAGTCTAGACAACTTGGCAAGACCTCATCTCTACAATTAATAAAAAAATTAGCTGGTCGTGGTAGCGCACACCTGTAGTTCCAGCTACTTGGAAGACTGAGGCGGAAGGATCTCCTGAGCCCAGCAGGTCAATGCTGGGTTGGTCGTGAGCATACCACTGAGTTCCAACCTGGGTGACAGAGTGAGACTCCAACTCAAAAAATAAAAAAAAAGTCAGTAATGACAAGGTAACTAAAAATATCCCCCAGGACAACCCCTTGGGGTCCCCTCCCACCGTGGGAACTTTTCTGTCCTCTTAATAAATCATGCTTTTAAAAAAAAAAATCCCCCAAATAGTTGTAAATTAAATAATATGCTTTTAAGACACCTGTGAGTCAAAGAACAAATTACAACAAAAATTAGAAAACATTTTAAAAATGTTAATAAATACAATACCTGTTAAAACTCCTGGTATGTAACTAAAGCCATGCTGAATGAGAAATTTTTAGTTGTAAATACATACATTAGAAAGAACAAATGTTAAAGGTAATGAGCTGTTTGTCTCTAGAAGTTAGAAAAAAACAGCAAATGAACTTGAAGACTAGAAATCATAAAGAGAGAAGCAGAAATCAATGGTAGACTTTTATAAATGAGGTAGAATCAACAAAACTAAAAATCGAGTCTATGGAAAGAGTAAATTTATGGACTTTTTAATAAGATTGATCAAGGAAAAAAGAGAGAATGCAGAATATTGTAAGTGAAAAAATTGTACTTGTATGGATCCTATGTATTTCTGCGAATAAATTTGAAGAATAAGCAGCATTTAACAAAGTTCTAGAAAAATATAAGTAAAAGTAATGCAAGAAGAAATAGAAGTTTGAATATTCTTAAATAAAGGCATTTGCCAGTAAATTTTATAAGCTATCTTTAAAAAATGCAAATTTGATCACTTTTTGGGAAAATAAAACAGAAGGAACATGCTTCAGTTCACTTTATTAGGCCAATATAATTTTCATAATGAAAATCTTAAAAGAATATTAAATAATGAAAATTATAAACAAATTCATTTATGACCATGGTATTAAAGTAATAGAAGTTCAATTAGAAAATTGAATCATGCAATATATAAAAAGTATGCAATAGTGACCTAGTTTGAATTATACCAGAAATATGAGGTAGTTTTAACATTAGAAAATTAATAAAGTAGTCCACATTAATAGCACAAAAGAGAAAATGATGTAATAATCTCAATAGACGCAGAAAAAATATTTGATGAAATTTAACATTATTGATGTTAGAGACTCTTATCTAAGAATAGAATGAGACTTCCTTAATCTGATACAAGTTATTTTAAAACAAACCGAACAAAACAAACTATAGCAAATATCAAATTCAGTGGTAAATATTAAAAGCTTTTCCTCTGAGATAGGAAACAAGGGAAGGGTACTAGACATCATTATTTTGGGTCAATATTTTAGTATAGATCTTAGTCAGTGCACTAAATCAAGAAAAGAAATTAAAATATTCTAATTGGAAAGGAAAGAAAACTCATTATTAGTGCACAACATTGTGCTCAGAAAATTCACACTAATTATTGATACATTATTAGACTTAATCAATAATTTTAGCAAGTTTATTGCATACAGGGTCTAATATGAAAACATGATTTGTATTTTTATATGTCAACCATGAGTTAGAAAGTGAAATAAAATAACAATTACAGTAGCATTCAAACAACAACAAATACCTAGAAACAAAAACAAATATTATATATGACCACTTTCAACAAATAATAAAGAGAGGAATTTTTTAAAGACCTGAATAAATGGAGGAATACACTTTATTTATGAATTGAAAGAGTCAATCTTTCAAAGATGTCAACTCTCTCCAATATGATCCACTAGAGTCAGTGCAATCCTAATAAAATTTCTATTTTTTATGTATAAATTGACAAGTTCATTGTAAATTTTATACAGCAATGTAATGAGCCAAGGACCATAAATTAATTTCTTAGCGAAGAAGAACAAAGTGAGCTAACTTACTTTATGTGATATTAAGCTTATAATGAAATTAGTATAATTGCAAGAATCTGGTGCTGGCACAAAGCTGGTTAAATAGACCAATGTAACAGAATAATGCCCCAAACCAAACTCACACATATATGTCTATTTGACTTATGATAAGGAACTACAAAGCAATGGGGAAAAAAATCTTTTCAATAAGTAGTTTGTCCCTATGAACAAAAAATGATACTTGACCCCTACCCAATACCACATACAAATATAAATTCGATACGGATACCAGAACTTTATGAAAACTTTGAGAATAGTGATGGATTTGTTAAGCAGCACACAAAAACACACTAATCATAAAAGAAAAGATTGATATACTACAGTACTTTAAAATTAAGAACATTCATTCATCAAAAGAACAGAATAGGAGAACATATTCACAACATTTATAGCCAACAAAAAGCTTAGCTTATGTTCAGAATGTATAAAAAACTCTTATAAGTGGATAAGATATGGATAAGAATAAGCGAAGCCGGGCTCGGTGGTTCAGCCTGTAATCCCACGTCTTTGGGAGGCTGAGGTGAGTGGATTGCCTGAGCCCGCGCGTTCGAGACCCACCTGGGCAACGAGACCTCATCTCTACAATAAATCAAAAAATCAGCCAGGCGTGGTAGCGCATGCCTGTAATTCTGGCTACTCGGAAGAATCACTGAAGCCCTGCAGGCAAGGCTGTGGTGGCCGGGAGCGGCCATTGCACTCCAGTCTGGGCGACAGAGTGAGACTCCAACTCAAAAAAAAAAAAAAAGAATAAGCGATGTATACATAACAAGACAAACACAATAACAAAATCAATCTAAAGACAAAGAAATATAAAAATTAAAGTAGAAAATAAGTAACTATAATCAAACATGCAATAGAAATGATCAACTATGTTAGTTTCTGAAATATTAATAAGGCAATAAATTTTGGCTAGATTGATAAACACCACAAATAATATTAATAATAAAATTGACATAGTTATAGAATGTTCAGGAAAAAGATAATACAATGAAAAATATTGTCAATATATTGAAAACTTAGATAAAATGAATATTTCCTTAGAAAAATGATTTTTCAAAACTGACTTAAGAAGAAATTGATAGCCTGAATAGTCTTAAAATCATTATCTTTACCAAAAAAGGGGAAACAACAGATATAAATAGTTTTAGAAGAAATGGGATCCAATAATTAAAAAAATAGAAGATTAAAATCATACTAAATGTTCTATTGAGAATAGAAAAAGAATAATTTAAATTCGTGTTATTAGGCTAGTATGATCTTAATAACAGAACCATAAACAGGTATTGTGTTAGATAATCATGGATGTACATTTTCTCATAAAGAGTTAGGTTCATTTCTCCTCCTCTACAATATTAACTGCTTATGCTGTTTACCAATAAAGTATGCCAGAAGTGGTGCTATGACAATTCTGGACCTGACTTTTCAGAGGCCTAACAGGTACTGCCTTGGTTACTGGACCTGACTTTTAAGAGGCCTAATGGGTACTGCCTCTTAGAGCCCTGAGCTACTATGAAAGAAGTGTGACTATCCTGTTGCATAGACTATGTGGAGAGGCCTGGAGACTATATGAATATGAAGAAGGAGAGGGTCGATCCAAGCCCAGCCTTCTGGCCTTTCCTGCCAAGGCACCAAGCTTTTGATTGAATTTGTCTTGGACTTCAGTCTGGTCCAGTCACGAGCTGAGTACAACTGAGTGATCTCAGTTAGTGCCAGGTGGAACTGAAAAATTTCCCAGAGAAGCCCTGCCCAAGTTTCCAACCCACAAAACCAGGAGACATAATACAGTAGTTGTTGCTTAAAGCCTCTATGCTTGGGAGTACTTTGTTATGCAGTAATAAATAGCTGGAACAGATTGTATGGGGGAGCAAATTTACAGCCTACCAAAGATGAATAGAAGGCATCATTCTTAATGGTAAAATGTATCAGCATTTTATTTAAAATCAGAAAATTTGTTTATCATCAACATTTCTATTTAACATTATATTAGAGATTATAACTAACATGGTAATATTTGAAAAAGAAATAAAAAGCATTAAAAATACCATTTATACTAGCAACAAAATAGATGAATAGGTACAGAGTAACAAATCTAACAATAAATAGGCAAACTTTTATGGAAACAATTTAAAACTTTATTAAAAGATATTAAAGAAGGCCTATGTTAATAAAAACATAACTTTCAAAGATAGAAAGATTCAATATCATAAATACTTGTGTTTTCCCCAAGCTAATCTTTAGAGCTAATAAAATTCCAACAGTGGTTTTAGTGAAACTTGACAAGTTGATTCTAAAATTTTATACAAAGGAGCAAAATCCCAAAAATAGACAAGACATTCTTGAAGAAGAGAAGTAAAAATAAAGTGAGAGGACTTGCCACATTAGATATCATAATACATTATAAAGCTAAGGTAGTTAACATACTTAATATTTTTGAAAGATAGACATATTCATCAATGGAACTAAGTATAGAATATAGACAAATATAATATTACATGTATAATGATATCTATAACAATCAAGAATTACTAAATGTAATGAGGATATTTCAGTAGCAGCTCTAAACTATATACACCACTGATCACTTTTTAAAAAATCATTTAGAAGGGATGGTATTCCAGGAAGTCTGATTTTTAAGGACAATTCATGTCAATGAGAATTGTTGTATTTGCACCTAAGTTGAACACACTACTGTGTCGTGCTTCCAATGAACATTCTGTTTCCTCTATCCAGAAATAAATATGTACTAGTTCCCAATAATTTTTAAAAATCTGTTTCAGATATTAGCTATTTCTTGCTTAATTAGGTGTCTCTAGCCTACCTTAAAGAATAGATCATCAGGGCTGGGCATGGTGGCTCATGTCTGTAATCCCAGCATTTTGGAAGGCTGAGGTGAGAGGATTGTCTGAGCCCAGGGGGTTGAGACCAGCCTAGGCAACTTGGAGAGACCTCATCTCAATAAATCAAAAAATTAGCTGGGTATGGTGGTGTACGCCTGTAGTTCCAGCTACTTGGAAGGCTGAGGCGGAAGGATTGCTTAGCCCAGCAGGTCAAGACACTGCAGTGGCCATGAATGTGCCACACTGCATTCCAGCCTGAGTGACAGAGCAAAACTCTGATTCAAAAAAAAAAAAAAAAAAAGAATACTTATCAGTCTCTTCACTGCATTGTCTTTGTGAGGAACATACATTACTAATATATTCTGGACTCCAACTACAGTAATGCAATTTATTTATATGTTTGCCCTATTAGATTGAGTTTCTTAAAGACCAGTACTGCTAGCCGGGCTTGGTGGCTCAGCTTGTAATCCCAGCATTTTAGAAGGCTGAGGCAAGTGGATTTCCTGAGCCTACGGGTTTGAG
Organism: Carlito syrichta; assembly: GCF_000164805.1. Taxonomy (NCBI): domain Eukaryota; kingdom Metazoa; phylum Chordata; class Mammalia; order Primates; family Tarsiidae; genus Carlito; species Carlito syrichta. The sequence goes on from NW_007232072.1 coordinate 795,930, forward strand.
ACCAGCCCTGGGGAGCTTGGTGAGATCTCGTCTCTACAATAAATCACAAGAACTGACGTGCATCTGTAGTTCCAGCTACTTGGAAGGTTGAGGCAAAAGGATCGCCTAAACTCAGCAGGTGGAGGCTAAAGTGGCTGTGAGCTGCACTCCAGCCTGGGCAACAAAAGTGAGACTCCAGCTAAAAAAAAAAAAAAAAAAAAAAGATAGGTACTGGCTTCCCTAGTAAGCAGACTCAAAAAACAAATTTAAAATATCTTTTTAAAAAAGGAAAAAATATATACTACCCTTTATATAAATAGTAATTTTGGCCAGCTTCTGTGTTAGGTGTTGGAGATTCAGAAATAAATATGTATTGAGAATGCGGTTGGATTCATGGAAAAGACTGAGAGCAAAAGGAAAGAAAAGTAAGAAAAAGGAAATGTATCTTTGAATTACCCACTATGCTCTAAGCACCATGCTAATCACATTTACATACATGAGGCCATGGAATTATAGAGCTGGAGCTACTTTGAGATAATCTTTTTTGTGTGTGTGAGTAAGCAGGATTTATTGAGAGGACAGAGACGAGGATTCCACAGTGGGAGGTATCTGAAGTGGGCCTGTCTGGGGCCAAAAACCTGGTCCTTATATAGCCCTAAGCTCAAGTGATTGGTTAGCACTAGCTGTGAGCTGTAGCTGTTCTGATTGGTCAGTATTAAGGACCAATTGGCAGGAGGTAGGGGCCTAATGGTGACCTGATTGGTTGCTTTTTGATCCCAGCAGTGAGGAACATTGTATGGAAGCTTCTTTCTACTGAGGAACTTCTAGATCACCCTCTGGAAGATCCCTAGCTGTTGTTCCCATATGACGCCCATGATCAGCAGGAAGTAGCCAGTCTGGTCATTGTCCTTACTCCCTAAGGGCAGTTAGGGTTACTACTCCAGAGGAAGATCGTCTCTTAAACCTAATTTTACAGAAATAACTAAACCTTAAAGAAAATAAGCCCGGCGCGGTGGCTCAAGCCTGTAATCCCAGCACTTTGGGAAGTCGAGGCAGAGGATTTCCTGAGCCCACTGGTTCGAGAACAGCCTGGGCAACTTGGGGAGGCCTCGTCTCTATAATAAATCAAAAAAATAGCTGGGCGTGGCGGCACAGGCCTATAATTCCAGCTACCTGGAAGGCTGAGGCAGAAGGATCGCCTGAGCCCAGCAGTTCGAGACTGAGGTGGCCGTGGGCAGCGTGCCACTGCACTCCAGCCTGGGTGACAGTGAAACTCCGACTTAAAAAAAAAAAAAGAAAGAATTAAGTAACTCATTCAAGGTCACCTGGCTACTTGGTTATAGAGGAAGGCACTAAAGTCCAGACAACCTGCCTCCTAGCATACTGTTACTTTCCCTAAATCAAGCTGGCCTTTTTAAAACAAAGCAAAACAAAACCAATAGAATTGAGTGTCTCAAGCCCATGTGCATTATCTGTGGCACACCACCAGAATGTCCTTATGCTTCTAAAATAACAGTTTTAAATTTGCCTAAGAGGTTATTTTGTCTTCCTATGAGAAATCGAGTAAAAATGTGATCTAATACTAAATTATGTGCCATGGTTTAGTCTCCATATTATTCATAAAACCTAAATATCATCAAATTATTCTAATTTATGTTATAGAGAAAAATATCTGTATGAACCCTGGGCTTGATAAGTAGCATTATGCTTATTACAAACCTCAAATATATGTAAATTTACAGAATTAAGCATTTTTAATACTTTGATTATATGACTGTTTATAATTACATCAAATCAACACCTCTCCCTAAAATTTGGTTTCAACCTGGGTTATACCATTAGTAAAGAGATTTTTATTTAATATTTGCTTTTATACTTTTGCATAAAGTTTAATAATTCACCTTATTTGATTTAATTTTCTAAAGCTTGAAGTGTTTTTGAATAAGCTTTGCCTTCAGCTCTTATTAGGATTCCTTTCCTCTCATAATAACTTGGCCTCTTTTAGACTGCAAAATCTACACAGAAATAAAATAAAGTATTTTTTCTGGCTTATAATGATATCTCAATTTGTATCTGTGCCATTAAACCACCCAGTTAGCTAACATATATTTTATATGGGATATTGCATATATATCTGGGATATTGCATAATCCTAAAGTTTTAGATGCTAGACCATTAGGCACTTTCAAATAACCACTGATCATTTGTCAGAGATCTGAACTCAGCTAAATTTGTTTCTTTTACTAGAAATAAAAAAGAAACCAATTACGACATCAGAGTTGGTTGTAAATTGCTCAGCTAAGATATATTCAATTCAGATACCAACTCCTACCTGGAAGTGTGAGTTAATCTAGAAAGCACAGACTTTTTCTTGTTCTCTAGAAACACAAACTGAATGAAGGGTAGCCACTGTGCATAGATATAAAAGATACTCAAAACACTATCTTGCTTCTGTTCTGAGTCACTAGAGATATTGACTAACATGTCCCCCGGCTGTTGAAGAATGTGTTAGAAGTTTTTGCCTCTCTTCCCTGACTCCTCCAAAAGCAGGGGTTTGATTAATCAATTTTAAACTCTGAAATTTTCAGTTTTTCCTCAACCAAAATTTCTGAAAACTTAATTATATTAGTAGGAGATGACTAAGAAAATTATTTTTATTAAAATCCTCAAAATGATGTTATTTGAACATTATGAATATGATTTGACTCCATTCTAGTTCTACTGTGTGTATCTTAATCTGTGTCTATTTTATGTTCTCATTTATAAGTGGGGAAAATAACTTTCCTGTAACTGATAGCCAAAAGACTATTTTGAAGCAAACACAATTGAGGTGTTGCTGCACCCTGTACCCTGCTCCTTTGGGGCAGTGCTCCTGCGGTTTTCCCTGGGGCAGACAACCCCATAGTCCCACACCTGATACCCTGCTCACAGGGGTAGATAACCAGACAGACTGAGCCAATCGCAGTGGTTGCAGTGATCTAGCCAGGAGGCAGCAAAGGGTTCAGGTCAGTGTCCTGTAGGATGTTCTAAACAGAAGTTGGGAGAGAAAAGGTACCTTTCCTCTATTCCAGGAGCAGTGAAAATGTGGCATGTCCCCTGCCATGTGAAAAAACTGTAGCAGTAAATAAAATAGGACAGACAGAGAGAGAAAGCAGACAGGGCTACGGAGCTGAAAACGCTAGAATCCTTGTTCTTGGCCCTGTACCCAGAGGGCCCCTTGTTCCTGTTGTTCTTTCTTTGATTTGGGGCAGAACTCACGTTCCTCAGCAAATACCCTTTTCACTCAAATTCATTTTTCTTTTTACTTTGCTTTTCGTCTTTTTTCTTTCTTAAATAAAAGCATAGGCCACTCATTCCAGATTTTAAGTATATGTGCATGCTTATACAAAGCATGTATAACTATAAATTTCTCTTTGAACAAGGGATCCTATAAATGTTGATATGGTGTGTTTTCATTTTCGTTCAGTTCAAAATGTTTTCTAATTTTCCTTGCAATTTTTGGTTTTCTTCTATGGATTATTTAGAATTGTGTTGTTTGATTTCTACATTTTTGGTGATTTCCACACATTTTTCTGTATTGATGTATTTAACTTCATTGTTGAAAATATGCCAATTTCTATCTTTAAATTTTCATTGAGACTTATCTATGGCCCATATGGCCTGTCTTTGTGAGTAGTCCTTGTACCGCTGACAATAATGTATATTCTGCTCTTTTAGGTGAAATGTTCCAATAACGTTGATCAGGTCTACTTGATTGACGTGTTGGTCAGTTCTCCCTCATCTATACTTACTTTCTGTCCATTAGTTCTACTGAGATAGGAATGTTGAAGCCAAGCTCAAATGGATTTGAGTTCTGTTTTCTGGATAATACAGTTAGTTATCTATTGTTTTTTTTAAAAGATGAAAATAAGAAAAAAGGTTGCTAAAAGTAGGCACTTAAAAAATAGTCATGTATTTATATCTGATGTAGATGGTGGATGAAAAGCAACATGCTGGAGAGTTTTGTTCTTGCCTGGCTAACGTGTGGAGGTATTAGCAGATAAGAAAATATCCTTAAATGGCCTCTCTCTAGGGGTCTTCACCTCTTATAAAGAGCACTAGGAAGTCCGGCTATGTCTGGAGTGGTAGTGGGTGGATAGTCTGGTTGAGTCGGCTACACTCTCCAGGCAGCAGTTCTGGTCTAGACCTGTCTCCTGAGACCACCAGGAATGCACTGAAGAGGAATGACTCACCCCCTCAGCCAAGTTAGAGTTGTACCAAATGTGCTTTCACAGAAATTTCTAACAATGATGTTTTTTTTTTTTCCCCAAAGTTTCTTTCCTTGTTAGCACATTTATAAACAAAAATTTCTACAGAAAATGTATGATGATGTTAGCTCTTGGAGCTTTACAATGGTCCGGCAGGAGGCAGGTGTTATTTTGTTTGTTAGAGAGAAGCCTACAGAAGACCAGAGAAATAGCTACTTACCCCTTGTCTTTTGAATGGTGTAAAAGTAACGAAAAAGCCATAGGTTGAAAAATTAGATGCCACTGGCAAGCCTAGAAGTTTTTTTATGGGATAAAAGTAAAATGCTATAAGAATTTCTTTTGAAAGCTACTACACCTCTGAAATGTGCTGTAATATCAGCTTCTGGCAATGGAGCTGACATATTTCAGCTCAAAGTATACACATGCCGATGTCATTTTAAAAGCAACAATCCAGCAATTACCCATGATGTGATCACATTCCCAACTCTATTGAATAGCAATGCTTGGAAGTTAATGTTGTATTTTAATTGATGATATCAATATGAAGTTTCGTACAATACAAATGAAGGCAAGGAACAAAGGCAGCATAACATTGTTTGACAATATTTAAAAGCAATGTCCAGGTGTGGTGAGATTCTCTTGTGCATTTTAGGTAGAGCTTGGCTGTGTTTTTCTGTTTAGATTAGAGCTTAATGCATATTTGAAGAACACTGCCTGAGAATTTTTGTTTGTAACCATCATTATAATAGGCCTGTGATTTTATATATAGTAGTATATTTCTTTTGTGGGACTCAGTTTCATTTAAGCAAGTCATATAGTATATGCTTCTGCTAGTGGATCATAATGGTTGATAATAAACATTAATACATTGAATTTATTTACATATTTCATTGGAAGCAATTGATAATCTTTCTTAATTATAAGATAAAAGGAGTTATAATAATTGAACTAAAAGATTGAGGCAGATTAGGAGTGAAACAAATAATTATCTTGACTAAATGCAGGTTATGATGTAATTTCCTTGTACCTTGATACGAATGTCATTATATGTTATATTTTTAGTTATATTTTAGGTTTAATGGGCATGTCCTGTATGCAACTTTCTTAAGAGGGAATTTTCTCAGAGGTAAGATTCTCAGAGGTAAATTTTCCATCAGGGAAACTTATCATGGGAAGAAGCGCCACCCAAAGTATGGTCTATGAACCTTCATGGTCTTCATCACCTGGGAGCTTATGAGAAATTCAGAATCTCACTGAACTAGGAATCTGTGTTTTAACATGCTTTCTTGGTGATTCAGTGAATGCTAAAGTTTGAGGGCCACTGATGTAGACATTGCAGCATTTCAGGTCCTCAGGCATCAGTGCTGACTCAGACTCTATATTCAACAGCCATCATATGATCTGATCTTTCACCTTTCCCCCAAGGACAGTTACCTGAATAAAGAATTGGCTTCCTTTAAGGAAAAGCTGGGCCAATAATTATCATTGTGCTTGGAATACTTTCTTATGGAGCCTGGTCATTCCTTCAGTTGATGGATCCTAAGAATTAACTGGCTGGGGATTTCGTGATACTCCACTAGAGCAGCTGACCTCATCCTTAAGCTCATCCTCCAAAGACTCCCCTCCATTTTTTTGGTAAATTTATAGAGTTGTTAGTTCTGGAACCATCACCATGATCCAGTTTTAGAACACTTCCATCCCCCACAATTCTCTTGAGACCATTTGGATTCAATCCTTGCTCCCACTTTTAGTTCCAGACAACTTCTGCTCTGCTTTCTGTCTCTATAAATTTGTATTTTTTGACATTTCGTTTAAATGGAATCATACAATATTACTCTTCTGCATCTGGTTTCTTTCCATTTGCATAATGTATTTGAGGCTTGTCCGTTTTGTAGCACATATGAATATTTGGTTTCTTTTTATTGTGAAGTAGTATATTATTGTATGGGGACCACATTTTGTTTATCTGTTCTCCAGTTTATAGATATTGGATTGTTTACAACTCCTGAGTATTATGAGTAATGCTGCTAGAACATTCCTGTACAAATCTTTGGACCTGTTTTCATTTCTTGTGGGTGGATAGCTTACAGTGGAATTTCTGGTCATATGATAAGCTTATGTTTAACCTTCTAAGAAACTGCCAAACTTATTTCCAAAGAGGCTGTACCATTTTACATTCCTATTGGTAATGTACAAACATTTCAGTTTCTCTACATCTCACTAACACTTAGTATTTTCAGATTACACTTAGCTGTAATCTTTTTGATAATGGCAATTCTAGTGGGTGTGTAGTGGAATATTAATTTGGTTTTAATTTGCACTTTGCAAATGATTAGTTGAGCACTTTTTCATGTGCATATAACCATTTGTATGTCTTTAGTGAAATGTCTATCAAGTCTTTTGTCCATTTTTGGATTTGGTTGTATCTTATTATTAATTGTAAGAGTTCTTTATATATTCTGAGTGCCAGTCCTTTATTAGATATATGATATGTAAATAGTTTCTCCTGATCTGTGGATTGTATTTTCATATTCCTAGTGGTATATTTTTAAGCACAAAAGTTTTTCAATTTTCATGAATTTCAATTTATCAGGGTTTTTGTTAACAATAACTTGTGATTGTGATATATCTAAGAAATCTTTGTCTAACCAGTATCACAGAAATTTTCTCCTATGTTTTCTTCTAGATGATTTGTAGTTGTAACTCTTCTATCCTTGTTTGTGATTCATTTTGAGTGATTTATGAATGAGTTAGCTCATTGACTTAATTAATCGTATGAGTTAAAAGTTCTTATTTGTGCTTACAATTTCCCTGGTACAATTTGTTGAAGAGAATATCTTTCTCCTATTGAATTGCTTTGGCACTTTTGTCAAAAAACCAATCGACCTTAAAGGTGAAGGTTCTTTCTGAATTCTCAGTTATGTTGATTCCTATGCATCTATTTATGCCAATATCACATTGCCTGGATTATTATAGCTTAAGTGTGAGTTCTCCAACTTTGTTCTTCTTTTTCCAAATTGTTTTGCCTATTTACTTTGCAAGTAGAACTTCAAATCATTCTGGAGGAAAGTTTAAATCTGTGACATGACCATATTAGGATTATATATGCAATATTTTGTAGTGAAATCAACTTGAATAGATATGTAAGGTTTTCTGAGGGTAGCAGGGATTTTAACAAATGATGTGGCAGAAATTTCTGATTTTTAACTTATACTAATTTTCCTCCACAAAGTCTGAGAAATGAGAATTTAGTGGCCTGCATATAATTGACAATTTTAATAAATATTTTTTTCTAAGTCTTTATGGGTATCTCTAGTGACCAGACTTCTCTGTAAATGTAAACACAACTGCAATTATATGTGCAATAGCTAGATAGTATTAATCAAGTCTTCTTATTGAACCAATTATGTGTTTGATACCTTCTGTATTTAGCCTAATACTACTTCTTATCATTGTTATTGATTGCCTGAATTCATCAATACATTTTAAAAACACTACTTCAGATGTACAATTTGGCTCAGAAAAAGTTTTTGTAAACTGTTTTACTGAGATTATATCAGACAAATGCCAAAGATTTTCTGACTGTACAAGATTGGTAGATTCATCAGTCTGCAAAGAATTGTATTGACTTTGTCATTCTCTGAATAATAATAATAATTGTATCTTTACTTTCTGTTCATTTCTGCAATTCTAAAATAAACTGCTATTTGACAGAGGCACCTTATCAGTCATCTGGCTTGTTTTGTCCTCAATCACTGCTTTTATATTTATTTGCTTGTAGGATTATATGTATTTCACAAATTATTTCACAACACTATAAAGAAGGTTTCGCCAGCCTTTGCATTCTTATTGCTATTACACAGCATGTTAGTTTCTAGGATGCTTGAATGTCCTTCTACCTTGCCTCAGAAATTCTAATAAGTTTCTTATGATGCTCTTTGTATGTGTCAAATGACACTGGCATTTTGAAACACAACCCCTAATAAAATAGGTTCACTCTCAGTTGGCAATGAAATAGCAGATTGCTTTTTTTTTGTTTTAGTTGGAGTCTCACCCTTTGCTGCCAAGGCTGCAGTGCAGTGGAATGTTCACAGCCACTGCAGCCTTGACCTTCTGGGCTTAGGTGATCCTTCTGCCTCAGCCTTCCAAGTAGCTGGAACTACAGACGCATACCACCAAGCCCAGTTAGTTTTTGTGATTTATTGTAGAGATGAGGTCTTACCAAGTTGTCCAGGCTGGTCTTGAACCCTTGGGCTCAGGCAATCCTCTCACCTTGACCTCTCAAAGTGCTGGGATTACAGTCTGAGCCATCATGCCTGGCCGAAATAGCAAATTTCAAAAATTTTTGTAATATTTGTGCAATATTATTTTTGGTGAAGTTGGCATTTTATAATATCAATAGGTGATCTAGTCATTACTTGTTTTAGTATTATCACCATTAGTGCTCATTTTTGTTATAAATCTCTTCTGTTATGCCTAAAAATCTTTTTTAACCCTATTAATCATGGTGGGTTCAATTTAGAAAAAGTGTCCAACCTGGAATATAATTCATAATAATATGTACTTTTATATTTGACTTCTAGAAGTGAGGAATTGATATAGCACTAAGAAATACATGATGATGAGAATGGAAATTTGATATATGAGAATCTGTACCAGCCATCTGTACATCCATTCTACCCTTACCTCCAAAGCAGAAGCTTTAATTATTGAAGCTCTGATTTATTCATGGAATTGCCTTAGTAACCGGACTCAGTCTGTGCAAAGTAGATTGCTATGGCATTACCTATCTTGGCCTTATTGCAAGTAATAATGTCTATAAGAATTTGTTCTGCTAGTTTGTTTTCTGATAGATGTTGAAAATATGACACTATTAAGATGTTAAAAATATATGCCCAGAAAGATGTTCAAATGTTAACATAAAATCATCTTGAGGATCAGCAATGGTATATGCGGCGTGCTTTGGCAAACACTACTCTGTCCTATAATATCAGGACTTTGAGCCACTTAAATAGAACCATTATATGCAAAGCATTTAACTTGACACACTGTGCCATTAAAATACTTAAATTGTCATGAAGAATATCTTTCAGTAATCTTGATTCTTTGTGCTGAATCTAACTTTTTAAAATAACCAATAGTTGGGATGATTAATAGGTGATAGAGGCAAATAAAAATTTTGAGTAATAAAAACCTCCTCTACAACCCTCTCACTGTGGAGAAATCAGGGTGTTAAAAATATACACAACTGGAGAAAGCTGGGTTCCAATCCAGGTATTTTCGTTGAGAGCTCTTAGGTCTTTTAAATCATTATATGCATAGCTTCCTCCTGTGTATATTGAAAATAATTACACCTATTTGGAAGAATTCTGTGAGGTTTTAAGATATCAAATGTAGCATGCCTGAAACAGAGCATAATAGATATTCAAAATATTACAGGTACTTTTAACTCATTTTGTAAAACTGGTTGAGCTGAGAATATCCACTCTATACTTTGTATGCCACTGTTAGAAGCTTTGTTACTGTTGTAAAATACTTTCCAAGCTGCCTCTCTACTAGGAGCAAACAAGATTTTCTTTGAAAATTCCAAAGGCACCAACAAATTTAAGGAGGATAAAGAATGGAAAAATTTGAACATTTCTAAAATATAGTACTTTTGTCACAGAGTAAGAATGGTTTAACAATGTGCTCCAAATGTTGAGTGTTTGAGATCTTCAGATGAAAAGCACAATGGAAATAAGATGTCATTACCATTAACTTTACTATGCTTGCCAAACAAGTTTTTAAAAAATGTTTAAATCAAGACGTGTAACTCAACCTTCCTATCACATTATCCCTTAGAACATGCACAAAATTCTTAAATTTATCAGTGAACTTGAAAAACAATATACAAAATTTTGATCCCAATGAAAATACAGTATTGTGTTCTGTAATTGGTGAACTGAATATTAAATAATATTTTAAAGAAAGAAAATGTGGAAAGGTGCTTGGACAAATTAATATTTAAACAAAAATCCTGTCAACATAGAATATGTAATGCTAAAATAATATCTCATATGAAACATTGTTGTCATTTTTATTATTTTCCTCTCCAAGTAACAAAATCCAAAGTTTATTTGTGTTAGAAATTTAGGAATGAATTTCTACATCATGTGTTTAATTTGTGATCTTTTCCTGTGAGACAGGCTACCTGGAGGAATGGGTGATTTTTCTCAATCCATTCTTTCCTTTTTCTCCCTGTTCATGTGTTTTCACTCATACAAATACTATGGGATGGACACAGATCAAAAGACCTTGACCTTAAAATGTTAGAAATATAAGAAAGCCAATGAGAAACCGTAACACCATTCAAACACCTTTGTCTCCTACGTGCATTGATGACATGTAGTAACACAAAAGAATATGGTCACCATTCTGGAATAATGAGTGGGCCAAATAAACTTGTGTTTGATTCAGGTCTTATGTCATTTGGCTGGACTGTTCAAAGCTGTGTAAACACAAAAATGAATTTACCAAACACATTTATTTTCTTTCAGATTGTTTAAGAAAATCTTTCTAAATTTTTTTGAAACTTAAAATATATGTTTCTTAGTATAAAAGCAACATGTGTTCACTGTATAAAAACTAGACAATAGGAGAAAAAACATATTGTGTATTTTATGTTGATCACTATTTTTAAAAAATGCTAATTTTTTCTCATCTTTTTCTCTCTATGAACATTATTTAACTCTGAGAGAATACAATATTTTATTTTATTATTGGATCATCATTTTTCATATTATATTTAAAAACTGTTGACACACAGACAAAATAAAAACATGCACATGAATGAAACCCCACCAGTAACACCATTATTAGGTATAATCACTATTAACATGTTGGGTGTATATCTTTCGAGAGTTTTCTCAATTTGTAAGTCACTGTCAGAGATAATAGGTCTTAAATTGGTGTAGTTGTAAACCTAAAATGAATTGGCGCTGTGCATTCTGAAGGCATTCTGTGCATTCTGAAGGGTTCCTTCTTCTACTCCACATGCGATAAAAAACTATTAAAAAGCTAAGAGGAGGAATCAAACAAACAAATCACTGTCATTCATGCCACATGCTGTAGGAGCCCAGGGAGTGGAGAAATCTGAGGAGCCCTGAGGAAGTGATACTAGAGTCTTGAATAAGGAGTAGAGAGTTCATCCTTCAGGCAAGGCAGAGAAGTCCTGTCCAGGGAACGGTGCAAGACTTGGACATAATGTGAAATAGGCAGCCCTAAAGGAACTGACTTTATTTAAAAGAGGGTGTGGTAAAGTTCAAGTTTAAGGGGCTCTCGGAAACAATGGAGATTTCAGTGCTAAGAGGTTAGAAGGAGGTTGGTACCTTTGTGAGAGTAACAACCTAAACCACAAGCCAGCTAATTTACTGGAGAGAATCGGCAAAAGAGGCAGTTAAAAAGAGTCCTCCTGGGCCCGGAACAAACCTCAAAAACTGTCCTCTAAAAGTATCCTTGAAAAGGGGCCTAAATTCAATTAGATCAGACTGTAGAACAATTTATGCCCGGGGGCATTGCCAAAAACAAGAGATCAATCACTCAGCAAACAATAGCACAATCAGCCAGCCTTCAGCAGAGCCTAAGAGCTTGGTGTGATACCGAAGGAGGCAGACGGCTTAACAAAGAGATCTGGGAGAGAAAGTTATGCTCAAACCACCGTCAAATCAGGGTGACTGCTTTCATACCCAAAGCTGTGCCTCTGAAGAGCAACATCAGAGGTTTCATGCTGTAGACCACAAAAATGGTCGACCCAAGTCATTAAAGAAACAAGCAAGAAACAAGAAAAACAAGCTCCAGGGAGTGGAGGGGGGAACCTGTATCCAGTTTTGACAATATATTACCTAATGTCCAGTGTTCAACACAAAATTATGAGACATGCCAAAAAAGGGAAACATGACCCAGGTAAAGAAAGAAAAGAAGTCAAAAGATACTGCTTGTGACCCAAGACAGTATTATGAGAAAACAGAAAACATTGGTAAAGGTTAGAAAAGACAACATAAATGCATTTCTTCTCTTAACTGATTTAAATGCAGTTGTATAAGAATATATGTACATGATTGTATTGTTGGACTTATAACACACAGAAATGCAATATATTTGCCAATGACAGCATAAAGAAGGAGGGTGAGAGCAAGGCTGTACAGTATTTCAATACTGAAATAAAGAAGAGATACCAGATGGTAACTGGAATGCACAGGAACAGGTGAAGAGGACTAGAGATGGTAAATGTAAAGAGCACCCTTGACATAAGTAACTCCATCTTGAAAAAAAGACTGCTTTTTACATTTTAAAAAACATTATGCCAATGGAAACCAGATGTTGTGCCTCATCAGTAAAGATTACATTCGACCAGATAAGGACATAACAAAAAATACGCACTTCCACTATCAGTCCTCACCAGAGGACGTTGTGGCCATAAAAAGATGGGACTTCACCAGCTCAACACAGCTGTCTTAACAGACACCATCTTGCTGTTACTCATGATAAACACCCGACATTGGCCACTAGGTGCCCTGTCTATCACCAGAGGTTCTGTTCACATCAAAAGACTCTTCCCTGCAAGACACCCAATGTGCTAACCAGTCCCATTTTGGAAAATTCCTTCTAAACCTTGCTTTATCCAGAAATGGTTTGTTAATCCTTTCTTCTATCCCCTTTTATCTAATGTTAAATGTTATTTTGTTTGCTGTGAAATATTTACTCTATAACATTTATATATCAATTAAATATACTATTATATATGGTTTACAATATCGATTAACTTGTAAAGTGACTTGAGCCTGTCTGACCACAGCTCTACCAATAAATTGGTAGTACTAAGGAAACTGCCTTCTTGAGAACTCCATGTAACTCATGACTTTTATGATTAAGACAGTGTCAGTAAAAGTCTGACATTATAAAAAGGCACAATATTAAAAGTGTGTGGACCTGGTTATCGCTAACCTCACGCCACTCACAACAGTAAATAAGATTAATATAACAAATTCTATAATAAGTATATACTTGCTTTTTTCTCAGCTTTTTAAACAAACATAAAATTATATCAAATAATGATAAAATTATTAAGTATTATATTATTTAATTGATTAGTGATTATTAAATACAATTATGTAATAATTTTAATATTATTAAATTATGTGAAATAATAATTATAGCAAAATATATTTGAAACATATATATGTAATATAACAACAATACCACAAAATTAGGGAAGAAAGAGTAGACCTATATAAGAATAATATATCTAGATCTCATTGGAATTAAATTTGTATAAATCTAAACTTGATTCTGATAAGTTATATGTTTATGAAAGGCCCTGGAAAAACCAGTAAGAAAATAACTAAAAAGAGGTGAGGAAAATAATTAAATGTGAAGAAAGAGGCAGAGATTGACTATAAGCCAAGGAATGCCAAACATTGTGGTGCTGGACTAAGAAAACAATACTGAAAAATGAGGGCCTCAGAAGCAGTCTCAGGAGCAAAAGTTCTTCTCTATCCTCCTGCCTTTCTGTTTCTCCTTCCCATTCTCCCCTGAGGCTAGCCTAAAAACTAGAATCCCTATCCACTAAGGCGGTCACAGAATCAGAATCCCTTTTCACCAAAGCTAGTCATAACACTTAAAACTATTACTCAGAATTTCCTTCCACCCTTCTGTGTAAAAACTGGCCGTAAAGAAATTATCTGACCCACCTTGTTTGACTGAAGATCATAAGACCCTCATTCCAGAAGAATCTAGACAGACAGGCTTTGCTGGATTTTCCCACCTAGTCTACTATCATTAGATAACATCTCTCTTGTCCAATCACATTTCTACATGTCTGCCTGTACTTTGTTGAATCTAAGCATAAAAATGGACAATTTCCCTTGTATCTTTGAGTCTTCATGCTAAAGGCCCCTTTGGGTTCACATTAAATACATTTGTATGTCTTTTCTCCAATTAACCTGCCTTTTGTGAGTTGATTTTTCAGCAAACCTGCAATAGGCCAAGGAAACTTTCCTCTTGGCCCCACAACAGCAACCACAGAAGATAGGAAAAGGCAAGAAAAGAGTCTTCCCTAGAGCCTTCAGAGGGTGCCTGGTCCTTGATTGTGGGCATCTAGCCTCCCAAACTAGGAGAGTAAATTTATGTTGTTTTAAGTCATTCACTCTGGGGGTCATTTGTTTTTGACAGCCCCAGGAAGCTAATAATACAGACATCAATAATTGTTCTTGAATATTTTTTGAAATGGGTGTTGGCATTTATTCTTCCTGAAAATTTAGAAAGTGAGGAAATGTCTCAGAAAAACTTACCCATTGTAATGGGCTTTTTCCTCAACCCCATTTATATGTTGAAATTCTAACCCCTAGAATGCAACCTTATCTAGACAAAGAGTTGTTGTAAATGTAATTAGTTAAGCTGGGGTCATAATGAAATCACCTATGTAAAATTAATATAGGGCCATGGGATAAAAGCTGTGGAAGGGACTGGAGCCCTGCAAAGTCACAGCTCTGGGTAGAAATGAACAACTCTGTTGTTTCTAAGTTTGCTTTCACTTTAATAGAGAGCAATCGATTATCTTCATGTCCTACCCCCTGAGGAGGGGAGGAAGTTGCCTGTGAAATTGATAAACATATTTTTTTTATAAACAATGATCCTAAGGTCACATAGATCTCCTTGATGGCATCCAGAAGTTTGATCAGTCAAAAGGCATGAGCAGCTTTAAACCCTGGAGAATATACTTCCTGCATACCTTCCTGCAAAGCTATCTCTACAATGGCTTACTGCCCAGGGGTCGGTAGTCCATGGTCGTAGAACTTACTTTATAGATAGCCTCTCTATTGTAAAACCTAAGAATGCTGTTTGAGATGTTTTCCAGACTTTGTACTCTGACAAACTCATAACCCCACTTGAACCCAGGACACATACCAAGGAGCTGACTG
This sequence comes from Carlito syrichta, assembly GCF_000164805.1. Taxonomy (NCBI): domain Eukaryota; kingdom Metazoa; phylum Chordata; class Mammalia; order Primates; family Tarsiidae; genus Carlito; species Carlito syrichta. Next base: position 811,114 of record NW_007232072.1, read on the forward strand.
TTCAGGTCCTGTGACCTCCTCCCAGAAACTTTCTGCACGAAGACAGTTTTGACACCACCATGACTTCATCTCCAACCAGTCAGCAGCACCCTATTTCCCAGCCCTTTGCCCACCAAATTATTCCTCAGAAAAATCTAGCCTCAGACTCTACAAGAGACAGATTTGAGAAATATCTCCTGTCCTCCCTGTCAGCTGCATTGTGGTCATTAAATTCTTTCTCTATTGTAATGACTGCTGTCAGTGTATTGGTTTTTCTGTGCAGCGGGCATAAGAACCTGGTCAGGCTGTAACAATGCAAAACTAGAATGGGCCCCTGATCTAACATGACTGGTGTCTTTATTAAAAAATGGACATTTGGACACAGACACTGGCACGGGGAAAATACCTTGAGAAAACTGGAGTTATGCAATACAAGCCAAGTAACTCCTAGAAACTGGGACAGAGACCTAAAACAGACTTTTCTTTAATACTGCAGAGGGAGCATGGCTCTGCCAGCACCTTAATTTTGGACTTTTAGCCTTCAGAACTGTAAGACAATAATTTTTTTTGTTATTTAACCTACTTAGTTTGTGAATGCCTTGTTATGGCAGTCCTAGAAAACCATTACACCCACCACACTATTTCCAAGTCATAACCACTGTTAGTTTTTTGTTTTCTCTCTTTCCAGTATTATATCTGTAAATCTATAGACACAAATTTACTTATACACACACATATATACATGTAATCTCCATCAAATATCAGAATCAGGTTCCTTTTAAGAAAATTATCTAAAATTTGGAAATAAGGCTGAAAGATAACTATGTGATCTCTCAAACTCACACCTGAGATTGTCTAACAAACTGGTCTGAGTCGTCTACCTACTAAGCAAAGGTGATTTTGCTTGATTTACTATTTGCTATTTGTTAAGGCCCAGAGTCTATACAAGTTTCATGTATAGAAACTTGGAGAACTTGGAGAAAATGATACATTGCAAATTACCTTTTTGGTGGCAAATATTCATATGATTTTTGTCCTATAGAAAAGGTAACCCCCAAAGGTTATGATTTCATTGCCATGTATCTAAATTATATCAATCTTATTTCAGCAACTCTTTTTAAAATTTCTCATGTCCTTCTTCAAAACAGGTTTACTGTCTTTGCTGATTCTCTCATTAATGAGCTCAAAACATCTTTGACATCTACATACTGTATATTTATATGAGACATATTTTACGTTGTTTTGAAAATTATACTTTGACATGACTTAGATCGGTGGTTCTCAGACTTTCAGATTTCATAAAGAAGAAAAATTATTAAAACAAAATAATGTTAGATGATTGAAATAAAGTTGCCAGTTTTAATTTTCCAAGAGATGTGAATTTAAAAATCACAAACATAGAAAATCATCATTTACTAATACCACCATTTTATAAAAGGCAATGCAGGGCTTTTTATCACCAAAAGAATAGGATAGAATTTAGTATAAACTATGTGACATTATGAAAATGTACTCCATTCTACTTATTTTTCTCCCTGCACTGCATTTTGGTAAAAACCTCAATGACAGACATTTAGGAAGCACTGCCTACAGATGACTGGTTTCCTTTGTACTTGTGCAGTTTCTTTTATTCATTCACTACAGGTCTTTATGGAGGTTTTTCTATGTCCTAACACGGACCTGCTATGAGACAAAGAGCACCAATTATATGCCAAGGAGGTATCGTCTATATACAAACATGGTTCCTGATATTGTGGAAAATATATTCTAGTGGAGGAAGATTGACATGGAATAATTATATGATCAAACTATTACATAATTATGATTTGGACCAAATAATTATATAATTAAAAGTTTGCAAAATATTATGAGGAAAGAGCACAAGTTTAACAGTGGGCATTGAGTTTCTTATATGCCAGTCATTGCTCAGTGAAAACTACTGCCCTGGTAGAAAAGTCTAACAAATTATTCTCAAAATTGCTTCTCTCGACAAAAGAAAGCCACCTCCTCTGCTTAAGGATTAAATATGTGTTTGAAGGTAACAGTCAATAGTACTAGACCTTGACTTGCAGGGATTTCAAGGAACGCTCAGGAATAAAATAGGGATCTCCTACCTTCTTTTTTCCTTCTTTATCCCGAGAAGAAAGAAGGAAATTAAAATGAGGTCAGTTCATACTTAGTATTTAAGAGACACAAAAGTGCCCTGTTCAGCTGATAATGGTAGATAGTTAATTGGTCCTAATTAGCTCAGCAGCTCCCCAGACTTACTCTCCAAGTCTGTGAAGCAGTCCTACAGGGAGAGGAGTATTATTGTGTGCAAATATCCTTTGTTTTTGGAGATAGACTTTCCAGAGATAAATTTTGACTCAATTGCATCAGCCTCAAATGGGCTTTGGAATAGTTTGTAAATATATAAGAAGGGAACGACAACCATTCCAGAAATTCTGCTCTCCTATACTATGTCATAGAAAGGTGATGGCAAGGACAGGAAACCAAAACTATGAAACATGTGGGACCAAGGAATACTTATATTAGTACGATAGGGGTAAACCATAGAAGAGAAAGACACGGTAAGGTGTTTGTTTAGGAATCTGAGACAATAAAATTGTTGGGAAACATAAAATCATTGACTTCCAGAAAGCAAGGTCTGCTGCCCATGCAACCAAACAAGTGGTTGGTAGATTATTCCTTGTTAGTTAGGGAATATCCCTCTATATTTGTGTGTGGAGGCAATTTTAACAATATAGGTTTGGCCGAGGAGTAGACAATGAATAATCTTCTCCTTCCTTTGCCATCCCCAGGACTTAACTGAATTCCACTGTAGACTTCATAGCTTGGGGATGGGCCATAGAAGTGAGAATCACTGAAGGTGGGGATGAAAGTTCTCCATAAACTTCTGAGTAGGAGGTCAAAAGAAATGACTGTTTAATTTATAGAAACCAGTAATGTAAGATATTCTGAGAACAAGGGGCCCATTTTGCAACTCAGGGTTAAAAAAGACTGGTGAAAAGTTCAGCAGTGTTAACACTCTACTCCCCTAATAAACTGCTGGAAAAGCCTTATGATCAACCAAGACTAAATTTATTAGCCTTACAGTGGTGACAGAAAACACCAATTTGATAAGTTATCTATAGTTTCTCAAAAGGGAGACATTATGATCAAATATTTATAGAGTGTTTTAGAGTAACCTAGTTTGGAAGATTTCAAACTGAGTTCTGCATAGTGGGTGACTTGTAGGGATTGAGCACAGTTTCTGACATAACTTTGGCTTAATGGGCACAGCAAAATGAGGAGCTTGAAGAGTCTTTTTTTTTGAGTCAGGGTCACACTGTGTCACCTAGGCTAGAATACCGTGGCACAATCACAGCTCACTGCAGGCTCTACCTTCTGGGCTCAGGTGATCCTTTCACCTCAGCCATCTGAGTAGCTGGGACTGCCAAGCCCAGCTAATTTTTTGATTCAGTATTTTGTAGAAACAAAATAAGATCTCACTATGTTGCCCAAGTTGACTGAAGGGAGTCTTGATAAACAAATTGTTAGTCTTGATGAGTAAGCTGTCAAGTTGACTCACAGCTTTATTTTCTTGGAAGTATTTTTTGGAGCAAGAAAAAGTAGTTATTTTTGCTTGCCTCGATATTATTTAACATAAGGATAGGAAAGTATGCCTGGTCCCAGTATTGTTTAACAGAAGGACTGGGAAAGATGTTGATTTCATTTCTCAGGATTCTTTTTGGTTTTTCTCCAGCCAAGCTGCAGGATAATGTTGATCATTATCAACATCTAGGGATGTGATCAATCCCGATCTGTGCTACTGTTTGATGTATTGTGAGGGTATGAAAGGTTTTTGATGGTAGTCATTCCACCCTTTATCAGTAACAGATTTTTGGGGTTTGTTTTGTTGGAAGATCATATTGGATCATTTGATGGAACAGCAATTGCACAGCAGAATTTAATACTTTGGAGAGCACACATCTGAGAGTTGCAGCATAGACAATTTTTATGAGAAATAATATGGTGTGAGCTTGTAATTGGTTTTTAAAGCAGGAGCCAAGAGTGACCAAATTAAGCCAAGAGAACTGATTTTATCCTCAATATGAAATGGTCACACAACCATATAACGGGCATTAGCCAAACTACATAATTTCAAGATTTTTATGTTTGCTTTCCCTTTTAGTAGTATTAAAAACCCAACAAAGGTCAGCAATAATGTAAGTACAACGTTTTTCCCTAAGTCAGCACATGTTCCACCTCAAAAGGCTCTATTTTCAACTATCACTTGTCTAAATGTATGAATCTCTTGAGTGAGGAGTTCTATGGCCACAGCAATGTTGCCATTCTCCTGTTATTCTCTGTACCATTGTCTGTAGACTTCTGCCTGCTTGTCAAGTCTCATGTAATGTGTAAAATAAAGAAACCAGCCTGAAATATTCCTTCAGTGGTTTTTAAATTTCAATTTTTAATGCAAATTGAAGTCCAGCATTTTTCCCCCTTTTTGTGTTAAATTATCTAAGTACCTTTTTTTTCCTTAAAAGGAAATTTGTAGGTCAAAATGGACGCAGAGTGATATTAAGAACTATCCTGAAGGCAGACAGCGGTTTACTCACATTATAGATCCCTGTTCAATTTACAAATTGCAGATTGCAGTCAACAGTCTTTTGTGCTTTAAATACTCATATGGGGATGTCGAATAGAATTGGCCTGGCACAAAGTCCATCACCTAGTGCCAGGCCTATTCTATTTGACATCCCCATATGAGTATTTCCTCTGAAAGCAGATCACTGGGTAACCCCTAACAACTAGTATTGGATTTGAAGCACAAAAGACTATTGACTGCAGTCTGTAAATTGGACAGGAATGGGGGTTTAGCTTAACTAATGCATCTTTCTTGCAAGGTCTGTGAAAGTGAGGCACCCTCAAAACATACCCCATCTGTTTCCTAGCTTTTGCTACACTCTATTTCTGTGAAAGCTCAATTGAAAAGGCGAGCTCTTCCTCTTCTCTTTTTTTTTCCTCTACGAAAAAACAACAAAGAAATCCCACCTCATTTCTAGCTTTGACTTAGTAGCGTCTCTAGATTGCTGACTATCTGGTCTGTTGTGGGTTTTGTCATCTAAATAAATTGCTTGATGGTTGAGTCCAATTAATGAGAAAACCAACTGATTTGTAACAAGGGAATGGATCAAATGAAGATGAGTTGCACCCAAGGGAAAATGGGGACAAACTCAAAAGTCAGTGTGGTGGCATGGTTTACCAAAATCACAATAAAAGTATAGGCAGGTATTGGAATCATGCCAAGGAATAGGTAAGCATGCAATCATTTTTCATCATTTTGATTAAGCCTAGGAGCCTTACAGGCATCATGGTTAAGAAGTAATTAAGTGCCTGTTAACAATCAGGAATCTTAACCAGAAAAGAGGAAAGAAAACAGCTAGGGAAGTAGGAAACGAAAAGATGTATCTGAAAGCACAGGAATTAGTGGCTCTGGTCATCTGGGTCTTGTCCACAGGTTTTGAATGGAGGATGTCTGCTATTCACTATTGTCTACTTGTCCTGCATGTCTTTATTAGGCGCTATCTCTGCCCAAAAAGTCATATGTTTCTGGAAAATTCCTAAGGATTCTCAGCTTAAAGTCTCTTGCTGGACAGTCTTTCAGTGATTCAGGGATAAATTAGACCTTTTAAAATAAAAGATATAAATCTAAAAGTTCACACCTCATAGTCCTTTTGTATTATATTTTAATATTATTTGATAAGATCTTTTTCAACAAGCCTCAAGGATTTTTTTTTTCCGTGATATTGCTTCTAAAATCTAAATCATCTGGAGAAATAGAAAAATGGCAGAAAGTGAAATTCTCTTTTGAGGTATAATTCACAATAAATGTATAGGGATGTAGCGAATAATGACTCTGGCAGTAAGAATGTTATGACAGTGAAGACATTGAAAAACTCCAGGGTTTTTTATTTGTGCCATGAAGTATGCTAGGATCATCCCTAATTAACTTTCTAGGCAACCTAGAAATCAAATATTTTTTTAGACAATTATTCTAAACTTTTATATGTCCATTTTTTGTTAAGTTAAAAAAAAAAGATCTCTTATTTCACTTTTGAGTTAATAAACATTTGGAGATTGCTAAACAAGTTTCATTACTTCTATTATTTTTACTTTATGAGGTAAGTGAGGGAGATTTTGCTGTTGTTGTTGTTGCTTGGTGGAAATTCCAGGAAATCTAAAAGGAGCTTCAGCTTAAAAGATAACTTAACAGTCTGAATATTTGAATTTATGGTCTGAATTCAGGAAAGACAAAATTAAGACTTTTTCAGATGAAAAAACATTTAAACGTTTAGGTCATAGTTTTAAGCAATATTTTGAGAATGCACAATGATGCATAAAAATAATTTTAGTAACTTATTTTTCCTCAAAAAATTAAAAAGAAAACTTTTGTTAAAACATATGAAGAGCATACCAAAAAATTAGAGTAGTATCTCGCTGATAAAAATAATAGGCCGGGCTCGGCGGCTCAACCTGTAATCCCAGCACTTTGGGAGGCCAAGGTGGGTGGATTGCCTGAGCCCGCTGGTTCGAGATCTGCCTGGGCAATTTGGCGAGACCTGGTCTCTACAATAAATCAAAAATTAACCAGACGTGATAGTGGGCACCTGTAGCTCTGGCTACTCAGAAGGCTAAGTCGGAAGGATCACCGGAACCCAGCAGGTTGAGGCTGTGGTGGCTGGGAACATGCCACTGCATTCCAGTCTGGAGCACAGAGTGAGAATCCAACTAAAATAATAATAATAATAATAATAATAATAATTCTTTAATACTGAGCAAAGAATAGCTGAAAATTTCACAAATTTGGTGAAGTAAAATAAATGCACAGATCTGAGAAGCTCAACAAATTTCAAGCAGAAGGAACTTAGAAAAAAAATCTTCCAAATGCATTATAATCAAACTTCTGAATACCAGATATAAAATAATAAATCGTCACTGAAAAGTGTCAGTTATTTGAATAACAGAAGATTTCTCTTATCAGAAATCATGGAGGTCAGAAGGCAGTCTAACAACATTTTTTAGTGCTCAAAGAAAAGAACTATTAACCCCAAATTCTACTGCCAGTGAAAATAACCTTTAAGAATGAAGGCAGATAATACCTTCTCAGATGAAGGAAAACTGAAAGAATATATTGCTGTAAGGCCTGAAGAGAAATGTTAAAAGTTCTTTAGGTAGAAGGGAAATGACACGGAGTAAGATTTAGAACTTTACAAATTAAAGAAAAAGAACTAAAATGATATCTGTGTATATTGGTTTCCTAGAGTTGCCACAACAAATTACCACAAACCTGGTGGCTTAAAACTACACACATTTATTCCTTCAGAGTTCTGAAGGCCAGACGTGTGCAATCAAGGTGTCAGCAACACTGTGCCATCTCCAGAGGCTCTAGGAAAGTATCTCTTCTTGCCTCTTCCAGTTTCTGGTGGTTCCAGATGTTTCTCAGTTTCCTTGACTGCATCACGCCGGTTTCCATGGTCACGTTGCCTCCTCCGATTCAATGTCTATGTTTATTCTTCTGTCCCTTGTAAGGATGCTTGTCATTAGATTTAGGACTCACCTGTGTAATCCAGGATACTCTTATTTTGAATCCTTAACTAAATTACATCTGCAAAGACCCTTCTTCCAAATAAGGACACATTCATAGGCTCCAAAGGTTAGAACAGAAACATTTTGAAGGGAACACCATTTAGCCCACTATACTTAGTAAATTTAGCATGCTATTGTTGACATTTTATATACTGACTTAGTCCATTTGGGCTGCTGTAACAATATACTATAGACTGGGTGGCTAACAATAAGAAATTTATTGTTGATAAATTTACAACAATACTGGGAAGTCCAGTATCAAAGCACCAGCATATTTGGTTTCTGGTGAGGGCCCATTCCTCATAGATGGCAGCATCTCTCTATGTCCTTACGTGATAGAAGGGGCAAGGTCCCTGTCTGGGATCTCTTTCATGAGGACACTAATCCCATTTATAAAGGTTTTGTCCTCATGTTGTAATCACCTCCCAAAAGATTCCACCTCCTAATACCATTGTCTTGGGGGTAAGTATTTCAACATATGAATTTTTAGGGGGAGTAGGGACACAAATATGCCATCCATGGCACATACTTAAATTTTATTTATACATAAAAATATATAAGTATCCACTTTAACCACTCCTATTCAACATTTTATTGGAAGTTCTAGTTAGTAAAATAAACTAAGAAAAAGGCATAAAATAGGAAAGGAAGAAATAAAGTAGTACATAATAACATATAGCATAATTGTTTACATAGAAAATTCTGTTCTCTCTATATAAAACTATTGATATTAAAAACAATAACATTGTGATATGGGCATTTCTCTGCATTCTTCCTGTACATTAGATGTAATATATGTCACAACTACAATATGAGGGGGAGGTAAAAGAACCAATGGGATGTAAGATTTCTATATTTTGTCTGAAGTAGTAAAATACTAACTCTAAGCTTACATTTTTATGGTAATAATTTATGAAAAGAAAAGTATGTAAACTGTAATCCTTAGAGTAATGACTAAAGAGATATAGTAAAAATGACAACAGATAAGTTAAAATAGTTTACTAAAAAAATTCATGTAGGCCAGGCTTGGTGGCTCAGCCTGTAATCCCAGTGTTCTGGGAGGCCTGGGTGAGTGGATTGCCTGAACCCGTGGATTCGAGACTCACCTGGGCAACTTGGTGAGACCTCATCTCTACAACAAGTCAAAAATTAGCTGGGCATGGTGGCACGCGCCTGTAGTTCCAGCTACTCGGAAGGTTGAGGCGGAAGGATCGCCGGAGCCCAGCAGGTTGAGGCTGCGGGGGCTGGGAGCGGCCACTGCACTCCAGGATGGGTAACAGAGTGAGACTCCAACTCAAAAAAAAAAAAAATTCATGTAATCCAAAAGAAAAGAAAGGTAGAGTCAGAGTAATGAAAAAAAAAAGGCTATTAGACAACTAGTAATGATATGGTAGATCTAAATTTAACAATGTGAATAATTACATTAACTATAAAATATTTGTTTTAAAAAAGGCATTGTTAGATTGATGATAAAAACAAGACACAACTGTATGCTGACTAAAAAAAAGAGAAATATAATGATATAGACAGAGTAATGATATAGACAGAGTAAAAGCGAAAGCCTGAAAAATGGCATGCCACGAAGATGCTAATTAAAAAAAAAACCTGGAGTGGCTATATTAATATCAAGCAAAATAGACTTTTAGAACATGGAAGATTATCTGGAAGAAAGAAGGATTTGACACAATGATAAAGAATCAGTTCATCAATGAGGCATTGCGATCCTAAATGTGTACACATTTAATAACAGAACTTTAATAACTCTGTTTTATATAATGCAAACACTGATATAACTGAAGGTAGACATATACAAGTTCATGGGTATATTTATAGACTTTAACATTCCCTTTTCAGTAATTATATAAAAAGTACATAGGAAATCACCAAGGTTATAGACGATTTGAACAATGCTCTCAACAAATTAAATCTAATAGTCATTTATAGAACACTCTAACCAACAACAGATTACATATAATGTTTTCTAAATGCACATGGGATATATACACCAAGATAGCCCATGTCTGTGTCACAAAAATTATTAAATTAAAATAAATAAAATCATAAAAATCATATTTTATGACAATGAACAGATTAAAATTAAAAAAAATAAACACCAAAAAGTTACTTGGAAAATCTCTAAATATTTGGAAATTAAATGGCACAGATCTATGGATTATATAGGTTAAAGAGGATATCTTAAAGGAAGTCAGAAAGTATTTTGAACAAAATGAAAATAAAAATATAACATACTAAAATTTGTGAGATGCAGTTATAGCAGTTCTTACAGAGAAATGTATAGCACTAAAATCTTTATACTGGAAACATGAAGGTATCAAGTCAATAAGGTAAGTTTTCACATTAATTAACTAGAAAATAAGGGCAAACTACACTAAAATCAAGCAGAAAAAAGAAAAACCATAAAAATCAAAAATAGTACTTTGAAAAGATTAATAAATTGATCTATCTCCAGGAAGACTAATGAAAAACAAAGGATAGTAGACACAAAATGCTAATATAAGTAATGAGAGAAGAAATATCACTACAAACTCCACAGACGTTAAAAGCACAATGAGAGATTACTATGAAAAACCGTATGCATATACATTTGACAACTTAGATAAAATGGACTGATTTCTTGAAAGACACAAACAAAAAGAAATAATTTGAGAATCCCATATTTTAAAAACTGAATTCATAGTTAAAAATATTTAAGTATCCACTTTCACCACTCCTATTCAACATTTTATTGGAAGTTCTAGTTAGTAAAATAAACTAAGAAAACAAGGCATAAAATAAGAAAGGAAGAAAAGAAGTAATACATAATAGCATACAGCATGATTGTTTACATAGAAAATTCTAAATAGTGGAGGCAAAAAATTCCAGGAACTAGCTCACTAGCAAGAAACCATTAGAAATTTAATTTTTAAAATTTAAAATTTGAAAAATTGCTTAGGTATAAATTCAACGAAATATTTTCAGGATCTGAAAACTTCAAAACTGATGAAAGATGTCAATGAAGATTTAAATAAATTCAGAAATATTGTGTATGTACAGTTGGAAAAGTTTGTCTGCAGATTTAATGCATTCCCAATCAAAATCCCAGCAGGATATATTTTGTAAATATAGATAAACTCTTTCTAAAATTTATATGAAAATACAAAGAAATTAGAATACCCATAATTATTTTGTACAAAAACAAAGTTGGAAAACTCACCCTACACAGTTTTCAGATTTACTATAAAGTGTTACAGTCATCAAGATCATGTGGTATTGGCATACAGATCAGTGGAACAGTACCAATGGATCAGTATCAGGATTCTACATGTCGACTCACATAAATATGGTCCATTAATTTTTTATAATGATGTAAAGGCAATTCAGTGGGAAAAGGATAGTCTTAAAACAAATGATGCTGGGACAATTAGACATTCATATGCCAAAAATATAAATTAACCTTCACCATTACCTGACACCATGTACAAAAATTAACTTATAAAAATAAAAGGTAACGGGGAACCTCTTATCAACAAGGGTGACTGAACGAAGCATATTTGTATACCTAATCCTTAACTGTACCCCACAATATCAAAATAAAAAATATTGATTATAAAAAAAAGAAAAAGAAAACATAGTTTTTTAAAAAAGTAAATTAGAGAGAGAGAGAGAGAGAGAGGAAGAGAAAGCCTGGATGTCTTTACCACTACATGATGCATCCATGTAACCAAAAAGTGTTTGTACCCACTAAAGCTATTGAAATACATTAATTAAAAAATAAAATGTCTTAATAATGAAATAAATAAAAAATAAATAAATAAAAGGTAAAACTATAAAATGAAAACATAGGAGGAAATCTTTGTGAACTGGCATTAGGCAAAGCGTTCTTAGATATTATACTAAATGCAAAAGTCATAAGATAAAATTTGATATATAGAATCTCATAAAAATTAAACACTTTGCTCTGTATTATTTGTTAAAAGAATGAAAAGACAAGTCACAGATAGGGAATAAATATTTGAAAATCATATATTCAGCAAAGAACTTGTTTCCATAAAATACAAATAATTCTTAAAACTCAACAATATGAAAATAACCCAATTGAAAAACAGCCAAAATACTTAAAGAAACATTTTATTAAAGAAAAATATGATTGTCAAATAAGTGCATCAAATATGCTCACCATCATTCATTATTATAGAAATGCAAATTGGAAACCAAATGAGATACCATAGCACCACACACCTATTAAAATGGCAATTTTTTTTTTAAATGACAATACCAATGCTGGCCAGTATATGGAGCAACTGAAACTCCCATATATCGCTGGTAGTATGCAAAATGGAATAGCATCTGTGGAAAAATTTGACAATTTCCTATAAAGTTAAACATACACTTATTACATGACCCAGGAATCTGATTCCCAGATATTTATTGCGAAGAAAGAAAAGCTTATATTCATGCAAGTCCGTGGACATGAATGTTTATAACAGAACAGCATTATTCATACTGCCCCAAATTACAAATAGACTAAAAATTTTTCAGTGAGTAAATAAATAAACCATAGAATATTCTCAGAAATAAAAAGGAATAAACTATTGATACACATGACAATCAGCATGGTTGAATTTCAGACACATTATACTGAGTTAAAGAAGTAATTCTTAAAAGGTTAAATGTATATGACGTTCTGAAAAATGCAAAACCCTAGAGACAAAGGATTAGTGATTGCAAGGCTTAGGCATGAGGGGAGAGCTTGACTACCTACTGGGCAGGAAGAAGAACTTTTGGGGAGTTTAGACTTGTTCTATAACCTATTTATGCTGAAACTTACAAGAATCTGTGCACATGTTAAATTCATAAAACTGAATATAAAAATTGAATTTTACTAAAAAGAGAAATAAGAAGTATAATGTAAAGTTTGAAGTATATAAATAATAGATGTTTATATATAAATGTATTTATATATTTGTATATAAATAAAGGTATAAACAAAGTTTATTTTATTTTATTTATTTATTTTTTTAATAATCAATATTTTTTTATTATGATGTTGTGGGGTACAGTTAAGGATTAGATATACAAATACATTTCATTCAGGCACCCTATTGATTAGAGGTGCAACAAAGTTTATTTTAAACAAAACAAACTATATTCTCTTGTATACGTATCCCAATCTCTCCATATTCAATGTTATTAATTATCAACTTTAACAAAATTAGCCTTTCTACACACAAGAGAATACTAGAAGATATATAACTAAGATCAATAATACTAATTTTTAATGAACATATATACTATTTTAGTTAAATCAATGTCAAAATAAATGTTTTTAATATCATTTTGTATATCTCCTTTTTGATATCAATGTGTTTGTATATCTCTTACTTTGTAGTCATTTTATATCTAAAAATAAATAACAAATTTAAAACTATGTTTAATCAATATAATTTATATTTTCTTGCAGAGAAATAATCTAGATATCATCCAAAGATTATTTATTAAATAACACAATTTAACATTAGTTATGATCTTAGAGTAACTGAATGTCTAGAAAGTACAACACAGGACAGAAGAGTAAGTCCTATGATTTATGGCATTAGAATAGTTCACAAAATTATATTGGTTTTGAAAAACGTCTGTCAATTCAACTTCATTTCATTAAACTACTATATGTGTTTTCCAATTTTAGAAAATTTTTAAAAAAAGTTATACCTCCCAAAATTCAAGTAATTAATGGAAGATATTTTAAAGATAAAAATCATAATCATTACAAATCAAATGCAAGTCTTGTGCTGCTTAAAATGTTGTATAAACATTACCTTTTAAAAATATTTAAAATTATTTATTTATTCCCCCCCCCGCCATTTTTCATTTTAAAGATGGGTACAATTCAGGGTTAGGTATACAAATGGTCATTGTACAGGTAAAGTTTGAGCCTCACTTTGGTCTCCATTTCATCTGTTTGAGATCAAGTACCCTTATTGATGAAGTGCCCCCCATTTCTACTACTGCCAAACGTTACTTTTTGCATAGTGATAAAGAGAAGACAGACATGGAGTTGTTTTTCTTCTAAAATTAAATCAGTCTAATTTTTCCAAAGACTCATCTATTTACTAGGTATATTTTAAGACCCCTGAATTCATTACAAAAGTTCTGAGTATCTAGCTTTTCTTTTTATCTGGAATGCAAGGTGATTGACCAAATTTGCAGTGGGCTTCTCTAACTTAGTATTTTAACTGGGAGAACATACGAAAAAAGTACAGTTTAATTTTTCTTTTTCTTTTTGAAAGTTTTGGTTATCAGAGTAGATACTCCTAGAGCATGTACATTTTAAAATCAATTTTTTGATTAATTAATCTTCAAAATTTCCCAAGAGTAGGAAAAAGGAGAGTGAATCAAAACATAGAGAAAGAGGCAGAGAGAAGCAGAGAGATTAAACCAATTTAAACAGTAACTCACATCCTTGACAATTCAATCAAAAGGAGAGGGAAGGAAAAAACAGAAAAAAAAAATAGCTTCAGACAAATATGAAATTTTCATTGTAAAACACTAATTACCGTGCCTCTGCAAGGAGAGTGTGCAATGGTTTCAGGTTTGTTCCCTCTAAATCTCATGTTGAAATTTGATTCCTAATGTTGCAGATGGGTCCTAATGGGAGGTGTTTAGGTCAAGGGGTTGGATACCTTATGAATAGATTAATGCCCTGCCTTGGAGGTGAGTGAATCCTCACTCTATTAGTTCCTCTGAGAACTGATTGCTAAAAAGAGGTTGGCATCTCTAACTCTCTCTTGCTTCCACTCTGATCATGTGATCTCTGCATACTTTGGCTCCCCTTCTGTCTTTTGCCATGACTGAAAGCATCATGAGGTCCTCACACCAGATGTAGATGTCCAATCTTGAACTTTCCATCCATCAGAATTATGAGCCAAATACACTGGTTTTCTTTATAAATCTCCCAGTCTCAGGTATCCTTTATAGCATCCCAAAATGGATTAAGTGTGTTATACAGTCCATTTGGGCTACTGCAACAGAAGAATATCATAGACTGGATATCTTAAACAACAAATATTTATTTCTCACAGTTCTGGAGGCTAGGATGTCCAAGGTCAAAGTGTCCAGAAAATTTGATGTCTGGTGAGGACCCACTTCCAGGTTCATAGATGGTGCCTACCTACTGTGTCCTCAAATAGCAGAAAAGGAGTAAGAGAACTCTCTGGAATTTGTTATAAGGGCACTAGTTTCATTCATGTGGGCTCCACCCTTATAACCTAATACCTTCCTAAAGTTTCCACTTACTAATATTATCACACAGTGGGTTACGATTTCAACATATGACTTTTGGGGGGGAACATGAACATTCACTTCATAACAGAGGGAGTAGGCTTAGATGTAGGAAAGCATTTTCACACATGTGCATGCACAGGTATACAGGGTTAGGTGAGGAGAGAAAGAGAGAGAAGAGAAGGAGAGAAACAGAGAAACTAAGCTAATTCTATCAAATGTACAATTTTAAATGATGCTTTGTATTCCCTGAAATATGAAAGCAAAGAGGGGAATTTCTCCTTTGTTATGGAAGTTGTCTCTTTTAGAGGGACAAAACAGAGAATCTCCTTATGAAGGTTTCTTCCCTTTTTCTTTGAATGCACATTCCAAATAAGTAATCTTGTTCATATCAAAATTTCCCCTAAAGTGGACACTGAGTATCAGATTGTCCTCCATAGAATTATGACAGAGAAAAACGTGCATGGCATAAAATAGAAAGGGAGGAAGCATTCTGCCACACGTGGGCAAAAAGAATGAGATGGTTCTATTAGAATTGCAGGAATTATTAAAAATGAGACTTGTACCAATTTCTGATCTCTAGAAACTAACTAAAGATTATTCTTCACCAGCTGAGGTCCCATGAACCCTTCACCTTTGGACAGACAAAACTAAATGAAGCAGTTTTCAAGGACACAAAGACAAAACTGAGGAAGATCCTAACAAGTTGTTGAAAGTTGACATAGGGCAAACTTTGTCCAGAGGAAATTAATCAGATAAGAACTCCTGAAGTTGTCATTTATTAATGCTGACTTTTCTGTTTTCTATCTATTGTTTTCACCTTATTAGACTCAAGAAAGTAAGAAGACAGGGAAACCGATAGAAGCAGGTCTCCACCATGCGTATGACTTTCAAATCAGGAAGCGCCAATTAAAGATTTTATCTGTAGGACTGCTCAAAATTTCTGATAAATGACCAAATAGTATTCTTACAGAAGATAGAATGAATGACAAACTAAAGATCTCAACTAGTTATAGAAATTATGGAGTGTACCATTCTCAGTTTACATGGAATGGGAATTGCTGAGGATTTCTTACTTATAAGCTCACATGGACACTACAATTTTTTCTAATCAATTTGTGTTAAATAGCCTGCTGAAAAATTTGAGAATTGCTTTCACTAAATGATTACGGGGCACAAGAATACCATTTATAAAATTCTTTAAAAGTGGTGATAAACTTATGGTGGTATAAACATGAATAAGATCTTGTCCCAACCTTTAAAGGGTTTTAGTCTAGATTCAAGATAATAATTTAAAATAAAAAGAGGGCATCATTGTCTTATTCCTGTCTTTAAAAGAGTGTATGTCTTGATATTTATAATTACATTTACTTTTAGTTTGTGATACTTGAAACAGCATATTAAGAAAATCATTTCAGCCGCTCGGTGGCTCAGCCTGTAATCCCGTGCCTTGGGAGGCTGAGGTGAGTGGATTGCCTGAGCCCGCGGGTTCGAGACCTGCCTGAGCAACTTGGCGAGACCTCATCTCTACAATAAATCAAAAAAACATTAGCCGGGCGTGGTCACGCACGCCTGTAGTTCCAGCTACTTGGAAGGATGACGCGGAAGGCTCGCCGGAGCCCAGCAGGTCTAGGCTGTGGTAGCCGGGAGCAGCCACTGCACTCCAGTCTGTGCGATAGAGACTCCAACTCAAAAAAAAAAGAAAAGAAAATCATTTCAATTTCTAGGATATTTTTAATCAGGAATGTGTTTGAATTTTATCAAGTAACTTTTCTGCATCTCTTGATATGATCATGTGATTTTTCTGTTTTAATAAATGTCTTAATATTGAACTTCTCTTGTATTCCTGATAGGAAACACACTTTCCTACTTCTTTATTATGCTTCTGGAATAATTTTGACACTTGATTTAGGATGTTGGCGTCTATATTCATAGGTGTGATTTCAGGTTTCGTTAGGCTGGCTTAACTACAGAACTGGTTTAAAGAATCAATAAGATTTCCTTGTTTGGGAAATGTTTAATCATCTACTCCTGTCACCTTTCTGGGTAAAAATAGTTTTTTTTTCCTTACCACTTTGATTAACTCATTGACTCCACATGTATATACTGAATGCTTCTATCTAGTAATGCTGCGAGGTGGTCTGGGCAGAAGCAAATACTAGAATGAGCAGTACAACCATGGCTCCTATCTTCTTCCTGTGTTGGTCTAAGGATCAATTAAGATTTCCTACTTTCTCTTAAATCAGTTGATAATTTTCATTTTCCTAGTATTTGTATGTTTAATCTAGATTTTCAAGTTTACAATCAGAGAATGTATATGGAAGTACTATGTATATATCATTTTATTTAACTGTCACATCATTTTATTTTGCTTATATTATTTTGTTTAACCCTCATAAAACCATGTGAGGTGGAGCTGAACTGGAAACCTATGTCCTTTTAAGGACCCTATACCAATTTTCTGTAGCTGGTATATTGAAATCTGCATCTCTGTCTCCTGCCATTATTTATTTTCCCTGAAAGAGTATTTTTATGTCTTTCATTTAAAAATATATTTTTTTTTAGCTTAAGTGTTCACTGTCTTTGCAAGAAATAATTACTCGGGAGAAAAAACTAGGATAAAACCACCACCACAAAGGAAAAGATAGATAATTTTAAAAAAGAGACATTTCTTACTGTTTGCTTTGAGTAGGAACAAATGTTTATTTGTTATATGATGAGAATAAACATTCCAAAAACTCTTACAAGTAAAAGGAAGGAAAAAGTAGATATACTGGGATTATAAACAATACAAAGTCTGCTTGTGTAGATAGGAACCAGAAGATAATATTTTAAAATATTTCTACTAGGGAAGAGGTTCTGGAATTTAATTTATGTAGGTACAGAAGGCAGGACTAAATGAAGAAAAATTGTTCAGGAAGTAGATTTTGAATAAATATGAGGAAGAACTTTCTAATAATTGTAGCTTCTATCTATGGATGGGGGGAGCTGCCTCACAGTATAATGAATTTCCTTATCAGATAGGGTAGCCATATAAAATTTTGAAAATAAAATGGAATGCTAGTAACTACAATTACATGATTCTTAAAAGAGTTGTTAATTGCTGAATTGGTTTTATTTGTAAGCTTATATAACAACAGTTATATCCAAAACCTATTTAAAAATAAAACATAATCACATATATTAAATAAATGTTTTAAAGTGCTTATATGAATTATCTACATGTTACAGTTATACAAGCAACATATCTTTGTCTTGGTACTTATTCTAGTACTATAATCAATAACTTAGAGGTAGGACATTTCTGCCTCTATTTTTCCTGCACATTTCACTTGCATTTACCCTCTAATTTCCATATTTCCCAAAGACTCCACCACCTGGTGGGTTGACAGCTTCAGGTGTCCTGTCCGATGTGGCAGGGACTGTGGTAAGAGTTGCTGCACTGGCCACACTCCACTGGTTGGGCCACCAATAAGCTGGCAGGGCAACAAACACCAAGATGGTGTTCATGTGCAATTTCCTTTTATTACTGAGTCCTACCTGTGTCTGTCTTAATTCGTTTAGGCTGCTACAGCAAAATACCATAGACTGAATGGCTTATAAATAACAGAAATATATTTCTAACAATTCTGGAGGCTGTGAAGTCCAAGATCTGTGTCCAGTGAGGGCTCACTTCCTGGTTCATAAATGATCTCGTCTCACTGCATCCTCACTGGGTAGAAGGAGTGAAGCAGTTCTCTGTGGTCTCTTTTAGAAGGGAATGAATTCCATTCATGAAGATCTAATCTCATGATCTAATCTTGCAAGGGTCCCACCTCCAAATAACCTCACTGTTGGGGTAAGGATTTCAATGTATGCATGTTGAGGGGACATTAACATTTTCTCTATGGTGATGTTTGTGGAATGCTGCTGCTAGTTACTTTGCATCTAGAAAGGTTTAAATTAGCCAAGTGGGAACTCTGCTCACTTTACATCTCAATTGCTCCTGGCTCAGACCAGACTGAAGCTGGGAAAGTGGAAGTCCACCAGACCTATCTTAGCATGTCTAATTCAACTATTACTAATAATACAAGACTAAAAATGGAAATCCCTGAGTAAATGCTAAACTGAACAGGCAAACAGGCCAACAATACAATAGAGTATACATGGAGATTGTCCCTGGTAAATCAGTCATGAAGATATCAGACATACAGAGTTGAATTCTCTTTTTTTAAAACATACATTTCACACAGGCAAAAGACAGTCACAATAAAAATTTTATGGAGTATTTAAAGTATGTCTAAAATGTGGTGACCCTAGTACTGTTTTTGGTCCCTCTGTCCTTGCAGGAGTCTAAGAAGGGAAGGAAGTAGTCATCTGGCTGTCTTTTCTCTACTCCTGTCTGAGGCTTGGGCAAGGAGAGCAGCATCATATGAGGGTATGGACTATGACCTGAGTAGCCTGCATTTGAATGGTTTTGCCATTTGCTGGCTGCGTGACCTGGAGCAAGTCCCTGTGCCACACTCAATGTCTCCTTTTCTCTATAAATTGGAGATAACAGTTGTAATGATGTCACAAGGTTGCTGTAAGGACAGAATGAACACTTGTGAAATGGTATTCACTATAAAATTGTTTGTTAAAATAAAATAGGTTCGCCGGGCTCAGTGGCTCAGCCTGTAATCCTGCGCCTTTGGGAGGCTGAAGTGAGTGAATTGCCTGAGCCCGCGGGTTCGAGACCCGCCTGGGCAGCGAGACCTCATCTCTACAATAAATCAAAAAATCAGCCAGGTGTGGTAGCGCGCGCCTGTAATTCCGGCTACTCGGAAGGCTGAGGCGGAAGGATCGCCGGAGCCCAGCAGGTCGAGGCTGCGGTGACTGGGAGCGGCCACTGCACTCCAGTCTGGGCGACAGAGTGACACTACAACTCAAAAAAATAAAAATAAAAAAATAAAATAAAATAAAATAGGTTCTAGAGCCATGTGGGGGAGATGATAAAATGGTAGCTACAGTGTTCTGTTCTTCAACAGACTGTTCAGGGTGTCTCTTCCCTCTACAAGGAAAGAATTGCCTTTGGGACTAAAGTAAGAATCCTATTTGATATGGTGACGAAGACAGAATGACATGATTGCTACTCTCAGAGGGCTCTTAAAGTAAGACCATCTTGCTTGTGATTAGAAACTTGATTAAAGGCTTTTAAGTCCTTGCACTCTGGTTAGGAAATATCCTTAAGATTCTGAAATCCAGAGCTATCCATGATCCTCTCTGCAAAGAGCATCAGCAGTAGACAGTAAGTAGCAGCTTCAGTGAATAAGCTGAAAATCTCTTCAGACTCCCATCATGGTTACAAGAGAGAACAAAATGTTAGCACTGTAAACAAGACTGTGACTCATCATAATGTGGTCCCTGAAATTATGGTCAGGAAAACCAAAATGCTAAGAAGTCGTATAGCAGCTTCGATGTACTGTAAGATTATGTCATTATTCTGGTTTTAGATTGAACTGCCTGTCATTGTTGATGCTAACCTCACAGTACTGTGAGGCATTTGATATTTTTTTTCATTCCAGAATAAAATGTCCTTTAACTGAAAAACTGCTCAAATGATTCATCACCTAAGAAGTACATGTGGGCAGTTCATAATAAAATAAAAGCATTACCTGTACTAAAGCATCGGAATAATATTTTTTAACAGAATATATTTTGTATTCAATGGTAATTACTATGCTTTTAAAAAAAAAAAAAAAGCCGTTGAAAAAAGCATGTACTGCTTATTTCTGACCTGCTGGCTCACCTGAATTTTAATGCTTCTAGATGATGCCAGATTCACTTTTTAAGAAAGTAGCATTCCCGATTTAGCTTCAAATTGAGGTAATCTGGTCACAGCATTCACACTTCTCACTCCACCCTTGTCCATTATAACCTGGTTAGGACAGTCTCATCTCCAATTTTTATTTTTTCTTCAGATGCTGTGATGAAAGAAGTTTGAAATTATGCGTCAACAGGTAACTCTTGTCTCACTCAAAATCAAAGGGTCAAACTCTGAGCATTTATCCCTGGAGTAGACTTGGCTCAATTAAGACTCCTTGAATAGCTCTCTGCAGAGTGATGTTAACAAGGAGTCAGTTGCTAAGGGATAAAGAGTCCTGATTAGCCACCCTGGAACACAGAATAACTTCCATGAACAGTTCACACATATTTCCATCTGTTCAAATTGTTGGACTCTCCAAAACAGAGGTCTGAGAAAAAGAAGAGGAACATAATGAATGAAGCGCCTTCTCTCCCCAAGGTAGGGTAGGGGCCCCAAAGCTAGGAGACATGATGGCCATAGCTCAAAGAGCCACGTGGACACATCAGTGTTTAACAGAGCAAAGGCCAGCTCTTTCTCTTAATTTCAGAGTTTCTTAATATCCACCAAAACTTTAGGTAGACAAGATAACAAATTGTGAGCTGCGCTCGGTGGCTCAGCCTGTAATCCCGCGCCTTGGGAGGCTGAGGTGAGTGGATTGCCTGAGTCCGTGGGTTCAAGACCCGTCTGGGCAACTTAGTGAGACCTCATCTCTACCATAAATCAAAAAATTAGCCAGGTGTGGTAGTGGACGCCTATAGTTCCAGCTACTTGGAAGGCTGAGGCGGAAGGATCTCCGGAGCCCAGCAGGTCGAGGCTACGGTGGCCAGGAGTGGCCACTGCACTCCAGTCTGGGCAACAGTGAGACTCCAACTCAAAAAAAAAAAAAAAAAAAAAAAAAGATAAATTATTAGGCCAGGAAAAAATTCTTAGGAGTTGAGGTTTTGTCTGTATAAGGAGAAAGTTTGTGTATTTCAGATATTTGTAACAAAAGAATTTGGGTCTTTATTGATTTTATTGGTAGGGAGTCCAATTTTTCATAGGCATAAATCCATTGTTGCTTCATCAGTAAAAGTCCAAGTAATTTATATTTGAAGCAGGTATATATAGCTGTACTGATTTAATTAACACAGAAGTTGGCAAACTATGGCCTTGAAACCGCAGGTAGTCTTCACCTGTTTTTGTAAATATTTGTGGGAACATAACCACGCCCACTCATTAACATATTGTGTATGTATGCTTTCACTCAGAGACCATGTGGAATGCGAAGTTTTAAATGTTTGCTATCTGCCTTCACATACACATTTATGCACAAAGGAAATATAGGAAAATTAGAAAAACTAACAAAAAAAAACCAGACAAAAAATATTTACTATCTGGTTCTTACAGAAAAAATTTGCTGATCTTTGGATTAATGCATGTTTTCATGAAATTTTCCCAAAGACTGCATGGGTTTTCTCTATGGTTGCATGCATTATCAGTCATGGGGGAGAGGAAGGAAGTAATGCAGTGACAGCTGGGCTAAGGTATATTCAACAGTTTTACAGTACTCCTGTGCTGCCTTTGTTTACCCATTCAAGCAAAGTTACTTTCTCCTTTGCCCTTCTGGACTCTGAAGATGTCTGTTTTTACAGTCATTATTTTAAATGCTTGTGTTTCCTATTTGATGCTGAGTAACTTGAGAGAGTTAGGCTCATGCTTGACTTAAGTTTTTACTCCCAAGTTCTAATACAGTACTTGGCATAATACTAGAGATGGTAAGTAATTGAATTAAATTGGGCAGAATCTTCCAGCATTCCCAAAGCAGAAACCTTTCATGATGGATACAAAGAAGAGGCTGAGAGTACGTGCTCCCTCACAGTGGTTTAAATTACTTTTTAATAATTTAGCATGAACTCTAACCCTAAGTTTATATGAAAGAAAGGGAACTGAGAGCCTATAATGTACCTTGATGACACAGCTCAAAATGAGTAACCAGGAAATAGATTGAACAAAGAGAAGGATTAATTTTTGTTATTAATTATCCCTTTAAAATTGTTATCTGCCATGAACACCTATTAACTGAAATGATTGAGGGAATGAAATTGTATAGTTAATTTAATAATCTAGCTAATTACTATACAGAAATGGATTTTCAATTTTTATAGGGAAAATGATGAAATAAACAATCATAAAGCCATACTGAACATTTTAAAATTTGCTTTAATGATTCAGGGGGCACTTGAGGATCTTGAAGTAACACAGTTATCATAATGAACATAAATAGTAGGTAGTCAAATACTTATTGATTTGATTTCTACACTTCAAAGTAGACAGTCTAAGAAATTAGGCGGAAAATGTGCTGACCCTGTGGTATATTTTGAAAATTGCTTCAAAAATTCTTGATATCAGCTAGTTTACTTGCCATTTATATTTTTCACATAAAGGTAAATTTAAGTTTAAAAAGAGACTTCAGTTATTTGAGTTTCTTAGCTATGTAGCATTGTAGACAAAGGAAAATTTTACAGTTCTAAAATATCTTGAGAGTTGTTAGACTTCTAAAACTTTTCCTTTCAATATTGTGATGCTAGTAATAAGTATTAGTTTGTATGCACCTTAAACATCAGAATCAAATATCCTACTATCAGTCTTCTTCCAAATGTTTGGAAAAGATGTAAAGTAATAATATACCTTTCTACCTGTCTCAATGCTCAAAATAATGATTGGTATGGACAATGACTCTAGCTGGGTAAAGATAAGTTGAAATCCTGACTGAGCCACTTATTAGTTGTGTGATCATGGACAAATTATTTGATCTCTCTCTGTTTCAGTTTCCTCAACTGTGGACTAAGGATACTTAAATCACAGGGCTATGGTAAGAATTAATAAGTTAATGAAAAAACCTTTAGCCAGAACGGTCCTGGCACATAGTTAAGAGATCTGAAAATGGTAACTTTTTTCTTTAGAGTTGAGAGTGTTACAAATAATTTACTTTTTATATTTTGAATGAATTTAAATTTTATTTAAATTTACTTACGTTAAAATTCATTTTTTATTTTTGGTGCACAGTTCTGAGTTTTTGTTTTGTTTTGTGTTTTGAGTTGGAGTCTCACTGTCACCCAGACTGGAGTGCAGTGGCCGCTCCCGGCCACCGCAGCCTCGACCTGCTGGGCTCCGGCGATCCTTCCGCCTCAGCCTTCCGAGTAGCTGGAACTACAGGCGCGTGTTACCACATCAGCTGATTTTTTTGATTTATTGTAGAGATGAGGTCTCGCCAAGTTGCCCAGGCGGGTCTTGAACCCGCGGGCTCAAGCAATCCACTCACTTCAGCCTCCCAAAGACACGGGATTACAGGCTGAGCCACCGAGCCCGGCTAGTTCTGAGTTTTAACACATGTGTAGATCCATGTAACCACCATCACAACTGGAATGCGGAATAGTTTCCTCATCCCCAAGATTCCTCCTGCTGTCCCTCTGTAGTCACATTCTCCAGCCCTAACCCGTGAGAAACACTAACCTATTTTCTGTAGGTATACTTTTTATTTTTTCTAAAACATCATATATTTAGAATAATAGCTTTCGAGACTGGTCTCTTCTCCC
The DNA here is from genome assembly GCF_000164805.1 of Carlito syrichta. Lineage (NCBI taxonomy): Eukaryota > Metazoa > Chordata > Mammalia > Primates > Tarsiidae > Carlito > Carlito syrichta. Next base: position 835,405 of record NW_007232072.1, read on the forward strand.
AGCATAATGCAATTGACATTCACCCAAGTTTGTGTGTGGGTCAATGGCTTGATTCTTTTTTTTTTTTTTCTGCCCCATATATTCTGCAGGAAAATAGTTTGCTTCTGTTATTGGTGAATAGTATTTCGTGGTAAGATGTATCCCAGTTCAATTATTCATCACTCATTGGAGGACATTTGGTTTGGTTCCAGTCTTTGGCAGTTTTGGCATATGTGAGCATACGTATGCGTGAACATATGTTGTGTGAATATATGTTTTCATTTCTCTAGGGTAGATATTGTGGAGTGAGATGTTTAGATCATAGAGCAAGATGTGTTTAACTTTTTAAAAAATTGTCAAATGGTTTTTCGAAGTAGCTGTTTTAGCTATTCCAGAGTTGCATTTTAGCAATGAATCAGAGTTCCAGTTGCTATGCATCTTCACCAACACTTGGTATTATCAACTTGTTTTTACAGTTGTTGTTTTGTAAATTTTAGCTTTTCGGATAGCTGTGAAGTGACATCTCATTGTGATTTTAACAATAATGTTGAGTATACTTTCATTTGGTTATTTGAAGTCCATGTACTTTACTGCAGAGATGCCTTTACAAATATTTTTACCCATTTTTAAGTTAGGTTTTTTTTTTCTCGTTGATGAGCTTTGAAAGTTTTTGGAATATTTTTCATCTCTTCCTACTTGTCAGATATGTGATCTACAAACATTTTAATGACTGCAAACATTTAGCTAATTACTGGTCTTTTTCAATTTCTTAACAGTCTCTCACAAAAAAAAGTTTTCGTTTGATAAAGTCCAAAGTATTCACTTTTTTCTTTTATGAATTGTGCCTTTGATAGTATATCTAAAAATGCTTTGTCTAAGCTCATGTTATGAAGATTTTCTATGTTTTCATCTTAAAGTTTTGTAGTTTTATGTTTTATATTTAGACTAGGATTCACAAGCCATTAATTTTGCACACAGTGTGAGGTTTGAATTTTATTTTATTTTTTTGCATTTAGGTGTTCAATTGCTTCATTGTCAAAAAGATGATTATTTCTCCATTGAATTGCCATTGCACCTTTGTAAAAAATCAATTGGCCATATTTGTGTTCAAAATTGTTTTAGTTATTTTAGCTTCTTTGCCTTTTCATATACATTTTACAATCAGCTTTTGTATATTTACAGAATCCTGCTGTAATTTTGACTAGAATTACATTGGGACTGATATTTTTATTGCACTGAATCTTCTAACCCATGAACATGGTATGTCTCTGTTTATTTTGGGTTGCACTGACTTCTTTCATCAGTATTGTATAGTTTTCAGTAAACAGATTTTGCAAATATTTTGTTAGATTTATACCTAAGCATTTTATTATTTTGGAGCTACTTGTGTTTTGAAAACTATTTTCTGTTTCAAATTGTTCATTGCTAGCATACAAGAATAAGATTATTTTTGAGTGTTGGTTATATATCCAGAGATCTTACTAAGCCCACTTATTCGTTCTTAGTGTTTTTTAGTAGATTACTTTGACATTTCTACATTAACATTTTTGTCTCTTGAAAATAGGAAAAATTTTATTTCTCCTTTTCCAATCTTTATGATGTTAAATAGTAGCAGTGAAAATGGGCATTTTTCTGTTGCTCTTGATCTAAAAAAGGAAGACGTCTTATATCAACAAGTATGATATTAGGTAAAAGTATTTATTGTTTTTGTTGTTTGGTAGATGTTCTTTAACATGCTAAGTACGTTTTCTATTCCTACTTTGCTGAGAGGTTTTTTTTTAAATTCATGAAGTGATTATGAATTTTGTAGTTGGTCATAGTGTCCAATTATCATTGTTTCTTTTATATATCGCTGCATACTATTTGCTGATACTTAGTAGTGGACTTTTGTACCAATATTCAGAGTGATTGATTCTGTTTTATAGATTTGTTTTCTTGTCCTCTTTGTCTGGTATCAGAGCAAAAAGGAAGACCTTTGGCATCATAAACAGAATTGGGAAGTATTTTTTTTTTCTTATTTTCAGGAACAGATTATTAAACTGATTCTATTCCTTCTTTAAATACACAAGTAAAATAATTTGAGGCATGACTTTTTTTGGATAGGGTTTTCTTTGATTAAAAAATCAACTTTTAAATAGCTATAAAATTATTCAGAATATTGATTTCATCTTGGATGAGAGTTGATGGTTTTTGAAATATTAGTCCATTTCATATAAATTATTGAATTTATCATATAATTATTTGTCAACAGTATTTCTTTTTAATGTCTTTAGGGTTTATAATGATATTCCCCATTTCACTCCTGTTATTGGTAATTTGTTTCTTCTCTCTATTTTTTCTTTTTCAAGCTTTGCTAGAGCTTCATCAATTGTATTAACTCTTTTTTTCCTTTTTTTTGAGTTGGAATCTCATTCTGTTGCCCAGGCTGGAGGGCAGTAGCACACTCATGGTCACCCCAGCTTCAACCTGCTAGGCTCTGGCGATCCTTCTGCCTCAACCTCCCAAGTAGCTGGAACTATAGGTGTGCACCACCACGCCTGGCTAATTAAAAAAAAAAAATGTATTGTACAGAAGATGTCTTTCCAAGTTGCCCAGGCTGGTCTCGAACCCCTGGACTCAGGCAATCCTCTCGCCTTGGCCTCCCAAAGTGCTGGGATTATAGGTGTAAGCCACCAAGTCTGGTCCAGTACAATGCATTTTTAAACTTTCTTTGAGATTTCCCATTTTTGATCTGTGGGTTTTTAGTATGTTATTTAATTTCCAGGTGTTTGATAATTTTTCTGTTATCGTTATGCTATTGATATTTAGTTAAGTTCTGTTGTGCTCAGATAACATAATTTGTATGATATCAATTTTTTAAGCATTTGTTTTGTGACCTGGGATATTGTCTGTATTGGTGACTAATCTATGAGCACTTAAAAAAATGTGTACTTTACTTTTATTGGGTGGAGTGTTCCAGAAATGTGAATTAAATTCACTTAGTCAATAGTGCTGTTCACTTCTTCTACATCCTTTCCGACTTTTATCTGCTTGTTCTAGTTTGTCTGCTTGTTCTAGAGAAGTTGCAGTTATCAAGTAGAATGATGGATTTGTTTATTTCTCTTTCTTTTCTGTCAGTTCTAGCTGCATGTATCTTGAAGCTCTATTGTTTGTCTTTTGGGGAAATTTATTCTTTGTTATTTTATATCCCTGTTTATCATTTTAGATTTCTTTTTATTAGTGCTTGCATGATATATCTTCTCTATTTTTTTTTTTAACACAGCACATGGTTTTATTCTCTCATGTAAGAGTTGGGAGGTGAGCAGTCCAGGCTGTGTGGGACCTTCTCTATTTTGTTAAACTTTAACCTACTTAGAGTGATTATTTGTAAATCTTTCATGACATAGTTTTGTCTTTTAATTTGTGTGTGTAGACTATGTGCATTTAATGTAATTATTGGTCCATTTGGATTTAGGTCTACCATTTTATTACTTTTCTATTTTTCCTGCACCTTGATTTTTATTTTCTGTTTTTCTTTTATTGTGTTCTTCTGGATTATATGAACTTCTTTAGTATTCCACTTTAATTTATCCATTGTATGCTTGACTATGTATATCTTTTTATGTAGTGATTGCTCAAGAGTTACAGTATACATATTCGACTTTTCACAGTTCATTTAAAAATCAGGATTTTACCACTTCAGTTAGAGTGTAGATTGCTAACCACCACATAGCTTCTTTAGTTTTCCTCAATTTATGTTGGAGTTGTCTACATATTTCATCAATATATATTAAATAAATTATCAAACATTGTGATAATCTTGTTTTCACCTATCAAATGTATTTTAAAGAGCTCCAGAGAAGCTACATTTACCCAAGTACCTACCACTTCTGTTGTTCTTACTTTATTCCTGATATTCAAAGCCTTCCTTTGGTATCATTTCACTTTGGTCTTAAAAACATCTTTTAACAATTGTTTTAGAGTAACTGTCTGGCAACAAATTTACCTTGGTTTTCTTCATTTGAGAATGCATTTACTTTTTTCCTTATTTCTGAAGGAAATTTTTGCACTTGAAAATGTTGAACCAATTCTTTCTGGCCTCCATGATATCTGATGAAAAAATCCATGGTCATTTGAATTATTGTCCCCATATTCTAGTTAATGTCATTCTTTCTCGCTGCCTTTTTAAAAAATTTTTTCCTTTTCTTTCATTCTCAGATGTTTGATTATAATGTGTCTTGGCATGGACTTCTTTGTGTTTATTCTATTTGGGGTTGACTGAACTTCCTAAGTCTATAAATTTGACTTTCATGAACATTAGGACATTTCCAGCCATTATTTCTTCAGATTTTTTTCTGCACCATCCTCTTTTTCTTTCCTTATGAAACTCCAATTCCATAAATATTAGACCTTTTGGTCCTGTCCCCCAGGTCCTCTTTCCTGTCATTTCCACTCTACTATTGAGTCTATCCAGTGAGTATCCTGCCAGTATTATATTAGCCCCAGGTTTTATAGTTTCAACAACGTATTTTATTAATAGTTGCATTCAAACAAGCTGCCAGTCAGTTAGGTCAACGAGAAATAGGGGAAACTAAAAGTTAGTTTCATTTTAAAGTATGTGTGCTTGTTGTGGTTTGTGAACATGTCCACAAACTTTTTGACACTCTTTTCATCAAACGGTTTGCTTTAACTACCCTTCCCTTGGCTATTGTTCAATGTTATATTAGTCAATTGCATCTAACAAATAGAAAGCATTGAAAAGTGCACCAAGGCCACGCTAAAAAAGGCACTACAGCTTCCTTGTTGCTCTCTTTCTTGAGAAACTCACCCTTGGAAATTAGCCATGATGTTTGTACCCCACATAGAGGGGTTTTAGCTGACATCCAGCTAATCCAGCAGATGCTGAGCAAAGACAAGTTATTTCTGCCTTATCTGTTAAATTTTAGATTTCTGAGAAATAGAAATGTTACTATTATTTTATGCCACTATGTTTTGGAGAGGTCCATTATATAGCAAAAGATATCTAGACTTTTGTGGAAATAGAAGCCCGAGCATGCCTGTTAAGCTGAGCAATGCTGCCTTTTCTCTTCATTTGGAAGTTTCGTCACTTATTGTGTAACCTAAAACTACATTTATTTGTTTGGTAATTTTTAAAAAAATTGTCATAAACTTGATGTATTTAGCAGATATTATCTTGAATTGTCTCTTTTGAAGTGAGATTGCATACTAGGAATAGCAGAAAGAGTGAAATGGATATTTTTGAGCAGTTAGGTAGACTATCAGAGACAAGTTTGATCAGAAATTTTCTTTAAAAAAATTTTTTTTTTTATACCTTGAGCATCAAACTAAATTTGGCAGACTGCTAAAGCATATGGTGTTCTTTTCACCATCCCTCTATTTTTCTCCAAGGACACTATGGTTTATTGACCATCAACACAGATCTCTGGAAATCAAAGCAAACTATTTGCTACTTTCATCTTACGTCCTCCTATGGCTATATATCAATATTGTCTCTGATAGTTAAGTGCTACCAAATGCTCTCCACTGTCATGCAGTCCTTCCATTCCACTGAAAATAAGGATTATAGTCTCAGGGTAGCAAGTCCTCCTGTCAAGCCTGGGCTATAAATAGTGTTGCCTTGGGGCTTCTCAATTGTGCTGGTGCTCCCCTCACTGGTGCATTCCTTATTGCCCTTGAGAAGAATGTGGCTTTCCTTTCCATGGAATGTAGGTAGTAGATTCTCTCATTCCTCTTTCCATGTCCATTTTGTTTCCTCTGTGAATTCCCTGAACATAGTACATCATCTCTACCTCATTTACTATAGAACTGTGTCATGTCCAAGTTTAAAGGAGCCATTGTGGCAATGTGTTAGAACTGGCTCCAGATATCCTTTCCAGTACATTACATTTTGAGAGCATGCATCCATATTAATGAACTGTACCCTCTGCCAGGCTTATATAATACTCATATCCTCAGGTCTGTTATTCTCAAGATCCTTTCCCACCTCTTGTCAGCATGTATGACCCAAGACTTGCAAATCTTTTGGTAAACTGATTGCTCTTGTAACAAGAACTATTCTCCCTTGCTTGGGCTATGCTGACATCTCTAGTTATTAGCCTGGAGTCAGTGAAGGGACAGCTCTTTAAAAATGCAAGTTTTATCGTACAAGCATCTACCATAGTTGAGATTACTACATGGTATCCTGACAATACAAGGCTGCATTATTAAGGAATAGAGACTACTTCTGATGACTCAGAGCGTTCAGGGGAAGCTGGGCATTCAAGACTCTCAGTCATACCTACATATCCCATTCTTTTTATTACATTTTCCTCCATACTGTTCAAGTTGTACTAGAGATATGGCATAAACTAACGTTTTGCCTTTCTCTTGTGCCACATCCCAGTACACTACAGATGAGCGCCTTAGTCATTGTGATACCACAGCAATCTAAGAGTCAGTGTCTCTTCCCACACTTGCCACATGCAACAGTTGCCATCTGACTGTTTGGTAATCCAGTCTCAAAATCTATACTGAGAGACTTTTTTCTAGAGTCTCTTCCTATCCCAACACTTGATTTTTCATGAAAGCAGCGTCTGAGACGATGTCTTGGCACGGGTAGTTTGTTTGGGAGATAGTTCCAGGAAACAGAAATGAGAGAGTGGGAAGAATGAGAGGGGAAAGAGAAAAGCCAATAAATGGCATCTGATTGTGCTTGTTGTTGCTGAGAACAACTGGGACTCAATACCACTTGCAAACTTTGAAGAGGCTTGTAGAATGTGTCTCAGAATTGTCTCACTTAAGAACTGGAAACTGGTCTGTTTACATAAAAACTTCTGTTCTACATTGTTAAGTGCTGTCCCCACGGTTATTAACCCTTCTGTACTTTTGAGCTCCACCTGTGCATCTGTTGAGTGACCTTCCAAGACTTCACAGTAAGCTCTAAAGCAGAAAAGCAGAGAGATGTCATACTGGAGGAGAGACATTGACAATATTCAATTAATTGTTTACCTTAGCTCCACTGAAATCAGAGTACTGCTGATTATCTGGGGACTGTGAAGGAGCATTTCCTTGTCAAGTTGTGTTCAGCAAGTACAAGATAGCTATGAACAATTCTCCACTTATGTGGCTTTGGGCACCACAAGTGTCTACTACACCTATATGTATAATGAAAGGAAATGCAAAAATTTCAGTTAGAGGTTAGGATGGAATTCATTTTCCATTCAAGTTAACAGACCTTTTGGCAACCCACGAATCCCATGTTAAGAATGCCTGATCTAAAAGGTCAGTAATTGTATATCCCCTTTCCAGGTATGCAGGAAGCCTTATCTTCATGTAAGTTGTTCATATGACTGGGTTCTAGACAATGGCCAGGGGACAGAAGTAAATTATACCCTTTCCAATGGGGCCTTTAAAATTATCCCACTCTTTGCTTGTTGGCCAAGAAAGAATTCAACGGCAAGATAACGGAGTCACATAATAGAAGAAACCTGAAACTGTGGGTCATTACTTAGAAAGAAGCAACCCAGGCTAGTCACCCAACTCCCATCAGACAGTGACCCGACTGAGAAATAAACCTTGTGTATGGTGTGTGTGTAAATCCATGAGTATTTTGAGTTGTTTGTTCTAGCAGTTTGTGTTAATTTGGCTAATATAGTCAGTACAGTATCCTAACACCAATAGTTTCCTGATTTTTTTCCTACACTTTAGACATTGAAGTAAGTATTAGTTATCACCTCTTTATCTCATAGGCATGTGATGACAATTGACAGAATCATGTTTGTGGTTTGCTTTTAGCCTTTTAAGGACTAGGTAGAAATTTAGCTCAAAGCAATTGCATCATTATTTCTAGATAAGTGATTCCTTCCCTCCTAGTTAGGGAGAATTGTCCACTGCTATCTCATATTTGCTGAAGACAACTTGACAGAGAAATCCACCTTCACGATCCCCAGATAATAAACATGGGAGAAAGAACCAGTGTGAAATACAGTCTGCTTTCTCTTTTATCACGAATAGTTAAGAAAATATCCTGGGTATAATAAATACGAATCAGTGAAAGACAAGAAGATAATCACTTAGCATTCAGGTGAATAAAAAAGAAGCATGCCTAGTGTTTAAGAATATGTCTTATCATTTAAAAATAAACATAAGGCGATCTATCCAGTGGCAGAGGACAGTGACAAAGAAGTAAGAATACTCCCTCTTGTGGTTCTTGAGATAAATCATTCCTGCTAGGAGAACATACTGAGAACATAGAAATACTGAATTCACAGGTAACTTCAGTGGATAATTAGAGCTTATCTCTTTTACTCTGACCTGATTCTGTGAAGCTGAGGAACCATTTTAGACTGTGTTGATGTGGATCTTCTAGAGATTGTTTGTGAGCTTGTATTACTAACCTCAGGGGAGAACTGAGAATGTGACGGGAGGAAAGGACTCTTCAACCTGAACTGGAAAAAAGCTGCTTTCCACTTGGAATTTTTTTTCCCCCTGAAGAGTAAACGGAAAAGTATTTGTCACTAAATTTCCTCTTTCCTTATCTGGCATTTGGTTCACCAGCTGTCCTTGTACTTGCTCTTGGAGAAGCTTTGATTTAAGAGGAATGAATTTGGTGTTAGGACGTCTCCTCTAAAACACATCGCTCATTATAGTCTTGTTGGGGTTGGTTATAAATGTATTTCTCTCATACACGTTTTTCCCTTTATCTATTTGGAATCTTAGTTAACAGATTTGTTTTTCCATTGGAATAGTTGGCTGCAAAATGCTGGAAATAGGAATTTACTCATGTCTTAAGAAGTCCAATAGGATGGCATCACAACTGAAAGATAACGCATATCCAATGTCAGCAGTGGTTTGATGTGGACTAGGGATTTTGTTTTCTCACAATGGATGTCCCCTGCTAGTGTTTCAACCTTAGAAATATGATACCTTCCAGTTCTGAGGAGGGTTGACATCTGCATGGAAAATCAATATCTCTCTATCTCTGTATCTCTCTTTCTCTCTCTGGTTCATATGTTCATACTGTTCTGGCTTGCCCAGAGAAATCCTGGCTTGTTCTGCTGTCTCAGTGTCCCATTGGGTTTAGGATATATTCCCTTTTTCATTCAATGAAGATTTTAATGAGTTCAGTTTCATTAGTCATAAAAGGTAACTTTAAGAACGTTGAAGGCATTTTTATTTTTAAAAATTAAATATTATACTGAAGAAAATAAATTCTTTAGAAAAATACCTGAGGTAGGCCAGGTATGGTGGCTCAGTCTGTAATTCCAGCACTTTGAGAGGCCAAGGTGAGAGGATTGCCTGAGCCCAGGGGTTTGAGACCAGTCTGGACAACTTGGTGAGACCTCGCCTCTACAAAAAATCACAAAAAAAATCTAGCCGGGTATGGTGGCATGCATCTATAGCTCCAGCTACTTGGAAGGCTGAGGTGGAAGAATCACCTAAACCCGGCCTGGGTGACAAGAGTGAGACTCCAACTCAAAAGGAAAAGAAAAGAAAAGAAAATACCTGAGGTGATACTAGAAGCAACAGAAACTGATTAAAGTGCATGAGTGTGTACCAAAAAAATGATTCTACTTTTGGTATTTGTGATATTCAACCAGTCAATATAAATAAGTTTTAAATTTTTTTTGGCTTTAATTACATATGTATTATTTTAAGGAAGAATTTACTTTTGAGAACAGTTTTAGTAGGATTACTTTATATGTACATCAACATAATTCAAACAATTTCATGTGCTTGTTCCATATATTTTAAACATATACATATATATGACTATTTGAAGCATTTTTTGCATTCTCAGCAGTATTCAGTTTGAAGCATATATATTATATACAAATACAACATAATATCATATCAGATATAATATAGTTACCCTAGTTCTAGCTCTGGTTCTTTAATTTAATGAGACCTTATCCATCACCACCATTTGTCTACAGGGGTCCACAGAAAACTTCATCTCCCATTGTGTTTGGCTGTTGGTATAACTGACTCCCTAGTGGCAAAAAGGTAGAGGACTCCTTGGAGCTTCAGAAGAAAGGTAATGGAAACTCATGCAATGACCCTATGAAATGTCCTCAGGAGGAAAAAGCTGCGGGTTGTTTCTCAATTGCTGCATTGGGATCCCTCCATTGGACTTTCCTTGACCATGGGAGGAAAATACAAAATGTTGAGGAGGTGCCTGAGATCTCCTGAAATGCTGGTGATGGCAAAGAGCGAATCCCAACACCTACCCCTCACCAAAGTAAAACCATGTCTTAACATGCAGTCCCCAAACCAAGACAGCGGGTGAAAAAGCAGAAGAGCAGAGGTGGTGGAGACTGAACAGGTAAGGTCAAGAGGCACTCAGTATGCTGCCAAATCCTTTGCCTGGGGAGATTCTGATGAGAGGGTTTTGTTTTTGTCTGGGTGTTTATCATGGTTTTTCTGTTTCTCTGCAACTTAATTGTTTTTCGTTGTTGTTGTTATCTTTTATTTTTATTTATTTTAAAATTTTTTAAATTTTAAAGAAGCACGGTCCAATTCAGGGTTAGGTATACAAATGTTCATTATGCAGGTAACAACTTAATCTTGATTATGGCACTGGTTTGTCATGTGGGCTCCCTGCACCACACAAGTTTACAACTTGACTTTTCCTAGAAAACATGACATAGTACATGATCTGCCTCCAAATTCCTAGAAAAGAGAATTTGGTCAGGTAACCATACTGGGCCATCAACTCTGATGGGAAAGGAGGACTGCATTATTTAAAACACAGAGCTAGTCTTGACAGAGGCTACTAATAGAGTCACGGACAATCTGCTAATGTCTGTGGCTTTACAGAATAAAAGTTATTTCATTCACATAAACTTAATCCAGATGTTGGGCAGTGTTCCTGGATAGCTCTCCTCCGAGTGGTGTCTCAGAGACCCAGATCTTCTCATCCTCATAGCTCTGATGTCCTTATCAAGAGCCTTTATGTCTCCTCAGAGTGATAGTGTGGAGAAGACACACCTGCTCTAAACTGCGTCAGGCAGAAAGTAGCACATCACTTTTGTTAATGTCACACTGGTGAGAACTAGTCATCTCATGTGCAGGAAGGCTGGGAAATGTATTTTAGCCATATACACCCATGAAGAGAAAAAGCATTTGATTAGTATCTAGCCAGTTTCCGCCATAGTCTGCTCTTTTGTTCACCAAATATCAGTTTCATGCTTCCTTCCACACATGGAATGTATAAGCCCATTTCCTAGATGGAAAACTCAAGTTCCCATCCAGTCACTGCTTCTAGCTCCAAGTCCAAGATGTTCAAGTGATGTGAAATTCTCTCCGTGAGCCCTAGATCTAGCTCCTTCTGGTTATGTAGCCGATGATCTAAAAAGCCAGGTGTATTAGTCTGTTTTGCATTGCTATAAAGAAATACCTGAGACTGGGTAATTTGTAAAGCACAAAGGTTTACTTTGTCTCTACAAGAAGCATAGCACTGGCATCTGCATCTGTTGAGGCCTCAGGAAGCTCTTGCAATCATGGCAGAAAGCAAAGGGGGAGCAGGCATATCACATGGTGAGAGACAGAGCAAGAAGGGAGATGCCAGACTCTTTTTAAACAACCAACTTTCACATTAACCAACAGAGCAAGAATTTGGTGCAGAGGGCACAAAGCCACTTACGAGGCATTCGCCCCATGACCCAAACACCTCCCGCCAGGCTCCACCTGCAACACTGGGGATCACATTTCAACATGAGATTTGGAGGGGGCAAATATCCAAACTATATCAACAGGAGATCAGTTTACTACCCTCTACCCACAACACATAGTGTAGTAAAGCAGAACAAGGGAACCCTGTGAATACACTCATTAAAAATTAGTAGAATGAAAGACAGAAAATTGCTGTGGCTAACTCCACTTAGCCAATATTGTAAGAATTTGCTACTTTGGGTGGAAGAAGTCCTTTGTTTGGGGCCAATTGCTACTATCCTTAAAAATCTCCTTTGCCTGTTGTTGTCCGTGGTTCCTGGATTTGCCTTCTAGCAAGTTCTTTCAAGTTCATTATTTTTCATGAACTGGGTATTAGGAGTAAGCCCCTCTTTGGAGTTACATAGCTCTCAGAATTTTACCTGCTCTTGGAAGTTGGAAACTCAACCTTTCTGTAAGTCACAAAAGCCAGACTTTTAAAGTTTCAGACTTCTGGTACTGGGCAATATACTTCTCTAAAAAATGTAGGTTTCTATCCACTCATTTTCAGTTGTATCCACGCGTCTACCAAACCCAAATTGCCTTCCTAGTTACAGTTCTCGGGTGTGCTTTCCTCTGCTTCTTCAACGTTGTGTTTCATACACTCAACTTGATGGTGATAACCCTGGTGCTATCAGGCTAGAGTGGGAACAACAGTCTTATTATGATTTTTCTGCTGGACAGCTGAGTCATTCTTTTCAATGGGGCACTAGGAGTCTTACGAGACTTTGCCTTTCTTTTTAAATCCAATCTTATATGTTTTGGAGTTTGGAAATAATTGACCTTTCCACTAAGCAGGACTTGATTTTCTGAATTTTCCTTATTCCTTTTAGTTTCTTTTTTCAAGCTGTCCAGGCCTTTTCTTTCTCATGATATCTTACCACTGGCTGTCAGTATAACCAATGTACACTATTAATTTTCTTTTTTCCAACCTCTTCTCTAAATGTACTTTCTAAGTAGGGATGTAGTGTGCCTTCCGTTTCATAGCAGATGACAATTTTAACAGATATGATGTCACTGTACAGCATGACTTTCTAGGCATTGTGGCTAATATCGCTTTGCTCTTGCTCCCCATTGCCCAGCTGCCAAGTGAGTGACATGTATTTAAAGTTTTCATTATAGCATTGCTCTACTTTGAAGTCTCAATTTCTGTGGCAAGGCAAATAATAGTGTTGTAACAAACAACCCCCAAATCTCAGTGATTTTTATCATACTATGAATTAATTTTCTACTTAGGCAGAGTCAACTACAGATGTTCCTGATTAGGCAGCTCTTCCAAATGGTGACCTAAGGATCCAGAGTTTCTGTGTGGTTCCTCTACCATCTTGAACATATGACCTCCTGGATTACCTTGTGGGGAAAGAAATTGCCCTGGACTGGATGAGCGACATCACTTCTACTTATGTTCTGTTGGAGAAGCATATCACATGGTCCACCTGGATGCATGGCTGCTAGATAATGTAGTTTAGCCGTTGGGCCAGAAAAAAAAATTGGGAAACATCTAGTCAGTCTCTGCCCCATTATCTTAGAAGAGGAGGAATGAAGGGAGGCCGTGGAAGACATATGAAGCACAAAAATCAAAAGGTATTACTTACATTTCACAGGCAAATAAATGGTGACTCAGAAAAGTTAAGAAAATTGCCTATGGCCACATAGTCAAAAAAGGGCAAAATTAAACATCAAATGTGAGTTTGTGTGACTTCAAGTCCCAATACTGACCCCCACATCCCAAAGCTCTAATTGTAGTTTTCAGAAATCATATGTATAGCATTTCTTACATATTTATCTATGGTTAACAGAAGCTAAGATTTAAATAACTTGGGTTATTTCTCATTTTACCTGAATTTTAATACTTGCATGTATTTTTTGGAAGCAATGGCTAAACATAAATATGGAAATAATTTATGTATACTCGTCTGCCAATAATTTAGGTTTTATTTTAACTTTCTTCTTGTGAAAGATTATTTTATGACCTTAGTTAGTTATATACAGAAAATAACCTCTCCTTTTCCCCATGTGTCTATCAACTTTATTGTTTTTTCTGATTTGAGGCCACAGAGTTAGAAATCGAATCTTATTGGAAATTCTATCACTTTTTCTGGATTTTTCTGCATAAACAAAGAGCCCAGTTCTTGCCCAGAATCCCTCATTAGTTTTGAGGAGGGATATAAACCTAGAAGGTATCTTTCCTGATATGCACCATCTCTCCCACATAAATGGTCTTGAAACTCATAAAAGAAAAATAAAATTCTGAAATTAAATTCCTCATTGCCTTTGTTGGTTCATTTTATCAACTGTCTGTTGAATGGTGGTTTAATGGAAGAACTCCCTAAAAACATATAATACTTTGTTCAAATGATTTTACTATTTTCCACTTTTTTTCAGAAGTCGACACAAGAAAAACATTTTTTTTGGTCAAAGAATTATGTGACTGGGCTTGGTGGCTCAGCCTGTAATCCCGCGCCTTGGGAGGCTGAGGTGACTGAATTGCCTGAGCCCGTGGGTTCAAGACCTGCCTGGGCAACTTGGTGAGACCTCATCTCTACAATAAAATCAAAAATTAGCCGGGCGTGGTAGCACGCGCCTGTAGTTCCAGCTACTTGGAAGGCTGAGGCGGAAGGATCACTGGAGCCCAGCAGGTCGAGGCTGCGGTGGCTGGGAGCGGCCACTGCACTCCAGTCTGGGCGACAGAGTGAGACTCCAACTCAAAAAAAAAAAAAAAAAAAAGAATTATGTGGGTCTTGGACTTTGGGAAAAAAAAGTGACATCTATTATGTAGCTTGAGTACTAGTGATATGTCCTGCTTTTTGGAGTTACTTTCTGGCAAGGGTGATTTTACCTGCTACTCACCTGTTACTAAAATCTAAAAACATTAAAGATAGGTTGGTGGTCTTGAACTTTCCCTCTTACATTTCTGTCTGCCTCCTTCACAATTCAGTCCATTGACAATTAGGTTGTCTGTATGTTTAGAACAAACTGGATGAAAAAAGTAAAAAAAGGAGGACAAAATCATTCCTTCCCATGATGCAAACGGCATTCCTACTATTCTCTATTCTCTGTTCTCTATTCTCTACATAGAAAACAAAGCCTAATTCTTTTACTTGATTCTGGATCTGCAGACCTTCTTGCAGTCACAAACCTGATTATTCATCTCTCTACCTTCTCTTTCTGCAGATGCGTTTGGTTATTAGGTATTATGTCTTTACCCCTTTTCAAGCACAAAAACTCTGAGACTTGTCCTTTGAGGAAGAAGTACGTAAATGAGGGAAGCATAAATTCCCATTTGTCTAAAATGACAAGTCAGACATTTAGCTGCTCAGCAAGAAACATACTCTCTCTGTTCCTAAGAGAGCAGCAGCTCAGAGTTCTCAATGTTCTGATAGACAAGAAGCTCAGAGATTCCATATCAATAGTATGTAAATGTAGCAAGGGAATAATAGGCTGTAGACTTCACTAGAATTCAGACTCGTCTGGGCATGCCTGGTGTACTGGTAAGACCAACTCCCCAAAAGTCTTTTTCTAAAGGATTGAGGTTTCTGAGAAAGTGTTTATCCTAAGGGAGGAGGAGTTTGACCCTGTGACAAAGCCTTGGTTGTCTGGGTGGATGTGTGATTCTGATTATAGCATCAAAATTTGCATTTTCATTTGACTTGTAGCAAAGACCCCATTGGATTTCTATTTCAGTCCCGTGGAGAGCAATGGGTCTGATTTTCTAAAACCTCTCACATCTTACATGGATGTACAAACAATGCTTTACTGGAGCCCTCCAGAGCAGTGGGAAGCAGAGATAGGAATAAGGCTCTTCCCCACATGGTAACTGTGGTAGGCAGGATTCTAAACACACTTCACCCTCCTCCCAAGATTTCTGATCCCTGCTTATTCATTCAAGCACAAATCTATGCAACTCTTTAAAGGGATTTTACAGATGTAATTAAAATCCCAAGTTAATTAATTGACCTTAAAGTATGGTGATTATCCAGGCAGGCTGGATCCAATCAGATGAGCCCTTTTAAAAAGGCAGCGTCTTCTGTAGGCAGAAATAGAACAGGAAGTCAGAGTGTCAAAAGAAAAGGGGGATTTGATGCCATGCTGCTGGCTTGAAGATGGAGGGGATCCTGTGCTAAGAAATGCAAGTGGTCATACGAAGCTGGAAGTGATCCCTGGCTGACAGCCAGCAAAGAAACATGGACCTCAGTTCCTATTTGGCTGACTGCTTGAATGAGTTTCCTAAGGTCTCCAGATAAAAAAAACCCAGTCCAGAGGACAACTTATTTCAGCCATGGGGGACCCTAAGCAGAGAACCCGGTTGAGCTATGCCATACTTCTGACCTATAGAAGTGTGAGATCATTTGTGGTAAGTGTGAGATTTGCTTTGGTCTATTTTGGTAAATGGGCACTTGAAAAAGATGTTTACTTTGCAGTTGACTATAGTGTTGTCTGTATGTCAATTAGGTAAATGTGATTGATTGTGTTGTTCAAATTTTCTATATTTTTACTGATTTTTTTAAATTATAATAACTGACTCGTTCTGTCAGTTATTATAACATTTCCAAGTATGATTGTGTGTTTCTCTCTCTTGTCTTTATATACTTTATGGTGATACAAATTTAGGAATGCTTTATTTTCTTATTTATTATTTTAAAATGTGACTCTATTTTCAGTAATACAGGTAAAGTCTACCTTGTTTGGTATTAATTGAACTATACTAACTTTCTTCTATTTAGTTTATGCATAGTATATCTTTTTCCATTTCTGTTACTTTCAAGTTCTCTGTGTCTTTATATTTAAAGTGTCTCTTGTAAACAGAGTATAGTGGAATCTTGTTTTAAAATAAATTCAATCTGACAGCCTCTGTCTTTTAATTGAAATATTTGGTCCATTTATATCTCACATAACTAATGATTATAGTTGGATTTAAGCCTACCAGCATGCTATTTGTTGTCTATATGTCCTAACTGTCTTTGATCCTATTCTTTTCCTTTCTAGAATTATTTTAGATTAATCTGGTGTCATTTGTTATTCCATATTCCCTCTCTTGGTATTTTAGTTACATATTTTAAAAATGATTCTTTTAGTGCTTTCCATATAATTACAACATATAAATCCATTTCTTATTGCAACCTATCCTAAATTAGTAATCTTACCAGTTACTGTCAAATATAAGACCCTTCAACAGTTTAACTCCATTTTCCCACCTTCCATCATTTTTGATAGTGTTATCATATTTTAACACTATGGAATATTAATATGAGTTGAGAGGAATTTGAATGCAGATGTTTGTATGCTTGTCTCTATTTCTTTTCTACCTGAAAATTTGAGGCTCAATTCCAGGTCACTTTGGCAGCTCTGAACTCAGAACTTTTTGTCTCTTAGTCCAGTAAGACTGTCATCTTTGGTTTGAGCGATAATCTCCTTCATCACAATTTGAAAAATGTCCTTAGAAAAAGAACTATAGCATGAATGTAGAGCTCATCTTTTTCTTTTCTTCTCTCAGGGACTGAGAAAGTCCAGTCTGTTCTGATTTTTTCTTCTTTTTTGCTAATGCCTTCAAACAGTTGACTTATATGTAATATG